>NW_017732092.1:402928-424261 GCF_001890085.2 Hipposideros armiger | reverse complement strand
AGTCCCTGGGCTCCTGGAGAACACATCCCCTTCCCCACCTGCCACCCTGCACAGCACTTTGCCCCAACCCCTGCCCCCACTTCTCTCCTGACCCTGTCAGCTGGAGTGGGGGCTATGGCTGGGTAGGCTGCGTGGGTCCACGTGAGTTGACTCCTGAGAAGATGGGAGGCAGTAGAGATTAGGCAAGATGGAGCAGGACCTGGGGTGGGGGACAGGGAGAGGGAGCCTCAGGAGGGGGGCAAAGTTCCGAAGAGGGAGACAGAGGACCACAAAAGGGTAGAGACCCAGAAAAAGAATCCGAAGCTCTGACCCAGGGAAGCTGGGGGCTGAAGGCGGGTCAGCGGAGTGAGGCTGAGGGTTGTGGTGGGTGGCAAGGGAGAGGCAGGGGCTAGGCGCATGGGTTTGGAGTGCAAAGGGAGGGTCTCCCAAGAATATCGGGGGTTGAGGGTCCGATTGGGGCAGGGATGGTGGAATGCAGGCAAGAGTAGGCGGGGATCTGGGTTCAAGAGGAGGCGGACCAGCAGGTGCGGGAAAGCGGAGGAAGAAATGGAGGGGTCCCGATGGGGTGCGGCAGAGTGGGGGGTCCGGCGTTGCCTGCCCCCTACCCGCCCGCGGACTCTCCCTCACACGTTCTCTCGGCAGCCGGCCCAGATCGGATCCTTGCGCCCCCTGCCCCCGGTCCCAAGGCCTTCCGGTCGCTTCTGTCTCTCGATCCATCTCTTCTGGGACCGCCTCCCACTGCCCCCTCCCTCGGGAGGCGTTGGGTCTCTGTCCTTAACCGGGTCCGTCCTGGATCTTGGTCTCTCTTAGCCTGGTCTCTACTAGTCTCATCACATCTCTGAGTCTATGTCCCACATCTCTGTCTCTCGCTGTCCCCTTCTCTAAGTCTCAATTTTCTGTGGCCAACATTTCCCTCCTCCCCGCTGCCCCCTCCCCCGCCCCGTCTCTGTCTCTCTGAAGCCTGTCCCTGTGTCTCCCCTTCTCCACATCCCCATCTCTCTACATCTCTGACTCCATGTCTCTGTCTGTGTCTCTTTCCTGGGTTTGCTGTCTACAGATCTCTGTCTCTCTGAGTGTTTCTGTGTTTTCCCCCCTCACCCCGGACTTCCAATCTCCCTTCCGGTCCCCCACTCTCTCTCAGTCCCGGGGGGGGGGGGCGCTGCGGCTGGAGCTGTGTGTTCCCAGCACAAAATAGACTCCTGTTGCCATGGCGACGCGAGCGCGGCCTCCAAGACGCGATGCTTCAGGCTGAGGGATGAGGAGGGGGGACACCTGGATCCGGAAGGCGGGGGCCCGGGGCGCCAACGCCCGGTCCCAGGGGCTTCTGGAGGAGGGGGAAAGCTGGGACTCCTAGGTCCCTGGAGAGAGGGTGCTGGGCGCTCTGACGCCGGGTCTGGGAACCCAGCCTTCTAGGAGGGGTCTGGGATCCAGAGTTGAGGGGGCTCTGA
Organism: Hipposideros armiger; assembly: GCF_001890085.2. NCBI lineage: Eukaryota > Metazoa > Chordata > Mammalia > Chiroptera > Hipposideridae > Hipposideros > Hipposideros armiger. The sequence continues at coordinate 422,813 of NW_017732092.1, read as the reverse complement.
TTCCCCAGTGGGGGCGGGCTGGTTGAGAGCTCTGACACCTGGGTCCCTGGGAGACTCAGAGGTTGTCTTTTTAGGTTCCCAAGGTTGGGGGTGGGGTGGGGAACAAGGACTGCGAATCTGAAGGGGCTGAGGGCCCTTGACTGGGGCCGGGGTCCGTAGAGTCTCCACTCCCAGATTTTCAAGGAACCTGCAGAACCCTGGGAGCCCCCATGTAGATTTTCTGACTCCTGCGTCTTAGGGGCACAGGGACCACTCAGATGAAGCTGTCTGCCTTTCTTCCCATCCGCTCATCCATTCATCCACATGCTAGTCTCTTCCTCCCATCTCCATGTCCCTCGTGCCTCAGTTTCCCTCCTCCCCTGTCCGCACGAGGTGCGGTCGCGCTCACCTCACTTTCCGGATGCGGGACCCTTGGGGAATCTGGGGTGGCGGCGGCGTGGGGGGACAGCCAGGGGAGACAGAGCTAGCGCGTGTCTGCAGCCGGCCGGGCTGGGCGTGCGCGCGCTGGTGGGGGGCGCCCGGCAGCGTGCTGGGCAACCTGGCCAGCAGTTCTTTTCCATCCAGATGTGATAGGACCAGCCCTTGCCTTTGCCTCGCGCCAGCTTGGCGCTGAGAAGAGGCACCTCCCCCTCCCCACCTGCTGGGGACCCCGCTTCCCCACGCCCGCAGCCCCCAGTCGCCCCCCCAAAAACCCAAGAATGGTTCGGTCCACAGCCACATGAATGTTTATTCCGCGAGTCCGGGTCCCACAGACTGTGACACTCCTTCCCCCTCCTTTTCCTGCTTCTTGAAGTGGCCCGGGGCGGAGCCCCGCCCCCAGCACAGCTCAACCAATGGCCATCCAGCTTCCAGAGTTTAATTTGCATTTCTGGGAGCTGCCACCCAATAGCAAGGCAGCGCCCGCCTTCCCTCCCGAGGGGGAGGTACTCCCGGTGGACTGCACCACTCTTGGGATCCTAGGATGGGGGGAAAGCGCTTCCACCGAGGTCCAGGTGACAGGAGAGGGTATCCCCTCCAGGCAGGGTGGGAGTTCAGGGGAAGAGGGGATTCTGGCCTTGGAAGAGGCTAAGCAGCCCGCTGTCCGGGACGGGCTCCTTGATGATCTTCTGGATCTGTTGGGGCAAGACGGAGGTCAGGAAGAGTCCAGGGTCAGGGACACTTGTCCCACTTTTATCCCCCTTGTCCTCTTGGCAGCAAATGGTCAAACCAACCGCATCCTCTTCTCAGAACTTTTCCTGGGGCCTCCCTTTCACCATACCCACCTGGGTTAGCTCCTATCACCTGCCATCTTGGTTTGCATTGCTGGCTTGGGCCACTAAGGGTAAGGGGCTTTGTCTTGGGACTTCTTGTCTACGCCTGCTCCATCTTAAGTCATCTCATCTCTCCCATCCCCCACCTCCCAAATCCAGCCCATGCCTTGCCCCTCAACTCCAGACTCATTTATCCAACTGCCTCTTAGATGTTGGTCGTCCCTTGACTTCTCAAATTCACTGTTCCGTCCAAATCAGTAGACAACATGAACACAGCTTCCCAAGCCGACAACCTGGAGCCCCTCTTTGTGCTGCCCTCTCCTGAAGTCCCACATTGACTCCATCAGCAAGTCCCTTCATTAATTACCTTCAGAAAGTAAACAGTAAAAATAAGCCAAGCCTGCTTCCCAACACTGCCACTACTTTTGTCTCCCTTATTCCTGACACCCACCCATATCCATTGGCCACCCAACACCAAACCTGTGCAAGGCCCCTAGGCTGCCCCTTGTTAAAATCCCAAATCTTTAGGAAGACACAGCTTGGGCTCCTCCTTGCTTCCCCTCCTCCACACTCACCCAGCATTCATGTCTTGTTCAGTCCCACCTCCAGGCCTTTGACCCAGACAGTCCCTGGGCCAGGAAAACTTTCAGCATGACTGGCTGCTCCTCTCCTTTCAGGTCTCTGCTTTAAGGCCACCTCCCTGGACAGGCCTCCCTGATGCTTATCTTATTTCTCACACACTCAGCACATTCCCTTCCCAGCTTCAGGCCACAATGTGTAATGGAATACAGATTGGCTTTTGCTGTTGCCCCAGGACTTGTCACAGTGGCTGGCACATAGTAGGTGTTCAATGAAGGCTCAACAGGACTGAACTCATAGGAAGGGAAAGGGCAGAGCTCGGAGGGCCAGGAATGTCAAGTTCCAGTATGTCCTGTTATCCTGCAGGCCTAGGGTGTGAAGCAGTGGGGGACTACCTGGTCAGACCTAGGAAGGCCACTGGGCAGTGGATGTGAAGGCTGGGCCGAGAACCAGAGACGAGATGAGGGGAGGGGAGAGGTGGAGGGTTCCAGGGGCCCCCATCAACAGGGCCTCTGCTGGATTGTACTTTCCAGTGTCTGCCTGGTTCCATCCCGTCCTCACTTCACTCCAAAATCACCTTCTCCCACCACCCTGTGCAAGTCCCTCCCTGCTTTATCTCTCTAGTCCTCACTGCCCACCATCAGCTTCTCCTCTCATTGATTTATGGTGTTGACATGGTGTCTCCCCCCAGAGAACTCAGCCCCCACTGGAGGCAACAGCCTGCCGTGTTCCCAGGTGTATGTATTCCCGGATGTATTGTGCAAAGACATGGTGGGTGTTGAGAAGAGACTTGCTGGATGCACGGGAGGTGGAGGGTCGGGGGCCAGTACCTCCTTGAACTGGGGGTGGGCCGCATCACCCACAAGCTGCAGAATGAGCCCTTCGCTGGTAGAGAGAAAGGCGCCGCTCTGCCTCATGCGGGCCAGCGCCACCAGCCGGTCCACCTGGCTGCAGAGGGTGGGAGGGTGTCAGCACACAGCCTGGACATCCAGACTGCTACCAAAATCAGCAGGGATCCCACCCCCTGGTTCTTTCTGGGTTTCCCATCCACACCCCACATGCACCCATGCACCCACCCCTCGAGAGACCCTCTCACCTGCGGGAGGTGCAGGCGTCCACCACCACATGGACTTGCAGCCCCCGGTCCAGGAGGTCCAAGGTCGTGTTCTGGGGGCAGAGAGAGGTCAGGGCTGACCCCAGACAATAACACGGGTCCCAGGTGAGGGACCGGGGAGCAGGGATGGCAGTGAGGGAGGCTTAGACAAGAGCAGGATAGGTGCCCCAGGTAGAGTGAGGTCATGAGTGGGGATCAAGTCTCAGGTCAGGAGGGGGACATAGGTCAGGAAGGAGGTTCTGCTGGGAGGATAGAGGGTTCTGGGTCAGGAAAGGATCTCCTTTTTAGAATGGGGAATCCCAGGTTAGAGTGGGGGGGTCCTCAGGGGTCAGTCAGGGTCTCACCAGGATGCAGGCCTGTGTCTCGATGCCACAGAGGAGCACAGAGCGCAGCTGAGGCCGCGCATCCAGCTCCTGCCGCACCACTGGCACCATGCTAAAGCAGGTCTTGGGCAGTGGCTGCAGGCCCTCGGCCCCTAGCTCAGGCACTGTGGGGCCCAGGCCTTGTGGGTACTGCTCCGTCAGCACGACTGGCACCTCCAGCAGCCGGGCCACCTGTGCCGGGGAAGAGAAACAAAAGCTTGAGCCCGAAGGAGGGCTGGGGGCTAAGACTCCTGGTCTGAGGGAGGAGGGACTGTACCTTGAGCATTCGGGCGGCCACAGAGACGATCTGGGGGAAGTATGCAATATGACGGAACTTCTCCTGCATGTCACACAGGAATAGGATGGATGATCCAGGGAAGACTCGGCCCAGGCCGGGCCTCATAGCCGCCATATCCTGAGGATGGGCAGAAGGGTAGAGGAGTGGGGTCAGGCAGGGTGTGTTTGGCTTCTCTGCACATCCGAGGTCCTGGCACTTAGACCCTTGAGGGCCCTTCGAAGTCCCTTCTTCCCACCTGAAGGCTTTGCATCTGCTGTTCCTGGGCCTGGAACAGTTTTCTTAATGTGTCCTATTTAGCCAAGAGGTCACCTTCCTGGGAAGCCTCCTTTGATCCTCCCCGCCTCCTCCCTCTCCCTCCTCCCAGGATGTCAACCTCGCTCCCCTTGGAGATCTGGGAAGCCTTCTCCTTCCTGGAGATGGCATAGTGTATGAGGACTTCTCCCATCTCCATTACCAACTGTCCCACTGCATCTTAGGTTTCAACTGTGACCCTTGCCCTGCCCCCAGAGGGAAACTGAGGTTCAAGAAGTGCCCTGGCATGCCCAGTAACACAGGGAGCAGCACATGATTCCTGAGAAAAAGTTGCATTCTCTCCAGCTGTGCCTCCTTCCTCCTCATGGCCGGGGGTGGAGCAGCAGTGCTCTGGGCGTCTTCAAGTCGGCTCTCCTACTTGGCCTCTGGAACTCAGTTCACCCATGTGTAAAATACCAGCTGAATCCCCTTTCAGGTCTGAGAAAGGCTGGTGTACTCTACAGTGGAATATTACTCAGCCACAAAAAGGAATGGGGGCCTGACACACACTGTATCATGGATGAACCTTAATACAATGCTCAGTGAGAGGCTAGTAACTAAAGGCCACATGGTGTAGGAGTCCATGTGTTTGAAATGTCCTCAGTGGTCAAATCCTTAGAGACAGGAAGAAGATTGGTGGGGGCAGGGGCTGGGGCTGGGGCAGTGGGATTGAGGAGTACTGCCTAATGGGTTTACATTTACAGAGTTTACATTTGGGGAGTTGGAACCGTTCTGGAACTATATAGATACGATGATGGTTGCACAACATCGTGAAGGTACTTAAATGCCACTTAATTGTATATTTTTAAATGATCAATTTTATGTTATGTGTATTTTACCACAATTTTGAAAAGAGAAAGGGTGGGGCTGGTGGAGGTACCAGGGGAGGCCTGGAGATCCAGAGGGGCCCTGACTTGCCCAAGATCCCACCCACAGGGACTAGAGGCCTGCCTGCCTCCGCGTGACAGTGCCAGGAGGGCTCCCGGAGTCTCAACCATGTCCCAGCCATGTCCCCAGGACGCTGTGTCTCTGGGTCCCCGAGCTGTTGCACAAATGGGGGTTCAGCTGAGATTTTGTTTGTAGCTCTCTCCCACTCTGCGGACTCACCCATTTATCCTTTAATTTACTTGGAAATCGAGGCCCTACAGACCCAGTGGAGGAGGGTAGGACAGCTACCATAGCTGACGGTTGGGGGGAAGTTGTCAAGCAGGGTGGTTCAAACATGCAGGTGCTTATAATTATTCTTTCAACTGAACACATTTACTAATGAAAATGTTCTGTGTGACATATCTGCAATTGAAAAACCTGTGGATGGTTGAAATGGCGGGTTTTATGCCATGTGAATTTTATCTCAAAAAAAATAATGGTATGCTGGAGCTGGGCTGCTATGAGTGGCTAGGCTGCAGCCACTGCTGCAGTGGGTTGCCATGGGCTACCGTGTGTAGCCAGCAGCCAGCGAGAGAGGCCAGCAGCCGCAGTGAGCGGCCGTCCAGAAGCTGGCGACTGATCTGCCTTGTCCAGGAAGAGCACAATGGTGATGCCAACTTGGGCCAGTGAAGCAATGTCCTCCACAACTAGACTGAAGAACAAAAGGACAGCGACTTGTCTGTTCCCTTTCCCCCAATTCCCCAATAAAAATCTTTAAAACTAAATAAGTAAATAAAATAATGGTATGGAAATGCTCTCCAAAACAAAAGCACACTGAATTAATTAATCGCATAATTACAACTGTGATCCAAGCTGGGGTTTGTAGGGAATCTGATCTGTCTTGGGATGGGCAAAGTTCTCCCAGATGAACTGAAGAGAGCGGGAAAACAATCTATTAGAAAACACAAAGCTACCCTGTTACTCCCCTGTCTCAGCCCCCTACCATGCTTCTCTCTGTCCTCAGGACTAAGATGTGACCCCTCTCGCAAGGTACTGGGGACCGTGTCCCATCTCAGGGCCTTGGTCCATGTAGTCCCGCCACCTGGAGTGCTCTCACTGCTACTCACAGTGCTGACTCTTGTGGAGGTGGGGGAGGAACAGGGCTAGATCAGGCCAAAATGTCCAAGAGCCTATGGCAGGTGTCTGTAGCAACCAGGAGCTCCTATTCAAGCTAGTAGGAGACCTATGGAGAGCCCCTAACATTTTGGCCACATTTATCAAAATTATAGATACACGAACCTCCTGACTCAGAAAACTTCTGCTATTTATCCTGCAGACATGCTTGTGAAAGGACACAAAGTTATTCACTACACAACTCCCGCAGAGCAAAGGAGTAAAAATCCATCTACACATCCAAGGTTAGGGTACTCCTTAAGTAAGTTATGGTATATACACACTATGGAATTCTTTGCAGCCAGGAAAAATTACAAGGAAGCTCTGTAAGTAACAATACGGAAAGGTGTCCAAAAGATGTTAAAGTGAAAAAAAAAAGAACAATGGTGTGCATACCCATGCTCCCATTTGTGCCCCCAAAAAAGGAGGAAAAGAAAGTGTGTGATGGCTGCTATCTATATCAGCTCTAGGGGACAGGGACGGGGATGGAGGGGGAGGGAGGGAGGGAAGAGGTCACTGCGAGACAGTGTGAAGGAAATCTGATTTTCACTGTGTACCATTCTGTTCCTTTTGCATTTTGGACAATGTGTAACAGGTTGTGTAGTCGGGAATAATTACAGTGCAATGAGATTTGCATAAGGTAAAAATCCAGCCAAACCCATCTGCAACGTTAAAGATACGATAAGTGGTTATCCTTGGGGGGCAGTGGCAGTGACTGAAGGGTACAGGGGGCTTCTGGGGTGTGGGGGATGTTTGACTTCTAGATTTGGATGCTGTCTACACCAGAGTGTTTGCATTGTGAAGTTATTTGAGATGTGTATCTGTGATTTCTACATTTTCCTGCATATGTGGTATACTGCCATTAAAAGATTTCAAACTATAAAACAAAATAGGGGAGGCCTTGCTGGCTGCTGTGGGGCTTGACTGGAGGCAGAGGCCAGGGAGAAAGCTGGCGCTGGGTTCCAGCGGGGCAAGGGTGAGGCCTGGGGTCCAGTTCAGGCAGAAGGCAGGACAGAGGGATTCAGGGGGTGAGTGGGACTGGCTGTGGGGAAAGGGGAAAGGGGGAAGAAGGAAGACCCCCAGGTTTCTGGTCTGTGGATGGCAGGTCCCAGGGACTAATTGGGGACCTGGACAGGAAACTGGTTTTTGGCAAATGAAAAACTGGAGATGGGGAAGTATGGGTGTGAATGTGGGAAGTAGGTCTGGAGACAGATTTGAGGGTGCCGTGGGGGAGTGATGAGAGGGTCAAGAACAGAGCTCTGGGTGGGGGGAGCCCAAGGCCGGAGGAGGAGGGGCGGCCGGATGTGGGCAGGAATCTGGGGGGCAGGTGGAGCTGCTTAGATCCCCACATGGTCTCCGGGAGCCCAGCCCTGCAGCCCAGACTTTGTGGCTGTGTGACTCTGGGCAAATTTCATGCTCCTTTCGAGCCTCGGTTTCCTCCTCAGAGAAATGGGGGTCAAACCCACCCACCCCGCAAGGACAATGCGAAACTTGGCCCAGGCGCGACCCGCGGAGGGCTCGAGTCCCTGGCCAGCCAGTTCTGTAGGGCCCGGGCAGGAGTTCTCGCCATGGCTGTGTGACCTCGGCACGGGACGTCCTGGCAGAGCCTCAGTTTCGCCACCTGCAGGGCGGGAAGGTCCTGCTCCCCCAGCGCCGGGGTGGGGGGCCCTACCCAGCATGCACTGAATTCAAGCCCTACCCGCCGCCCCTCCGCAGGTGAGTCCAGGGGTCACTCACCTCTCAGAGCCCGGACTACCACTGCTCAGGTCCGCCCGCCCAGTTCCCAGGAGGGGTCACCGTTTGGCAGGGTGGATACACGTGGCCCTCCCCCTGCGCTGTCCGCGTCCCGCCCACCCTAGCCGAGCTGCCCAATCGACACTGGCCCACCTCTGCCCCGCCCCCGATCCCGGCCAATTCACAAGCACTGCTCGCCTGACAGCGTAATTGGCCCGCCGGGGTGGGGGGCGGGAAGCTAGCAGTTCCGACTAATGGGGAGCCGTAGAGAGCGTGAATGACGGGCCCGGGGCGGGGCAGCGCTGTGGGTGCTGAGAACACTGACTTTAGCTGTAGATGTTGGTGGCGGACCTTCCTCACTGTTCACTCCAAATCACTGAGGCCAAGGGAGGGAGGGGCCGTGCCCAGGGTAGGGGAAGACTGGGGGTTCGAACCCTGGGCTTTGTGTTTACAGACAGAACGTTACAAAGAGACCCAATCACTTTCCAGGGAAGGGTTGAAGGCAGGATGAAGCCAGGAGCTGAAGTCCTCCTCTCTACCCCAGGACCCGCAGTCTGTGCTCTGTGCAGCCTGCTTCCCTATCCGTACAGCACTTGCCTCCTAGGGTGATGTTTCTAGTATTTAGACTTTGTGCTTGGAAATGGGGTTGAGAGAAACAGACAGATAGAACTTCCTGTCTGTCTTGGAATAAAATCCAAATTCCCAATTCATGCTCTGTCTTTGTCAACTCAACCTCTGCGACCTCATCTCTCACCACTCCTCCGCTGCTCGCTCCACTCCAGCTACGCTGGCCTCCACTGCTGTTCTCCAGTGTCCCACCTCAGGACCTTTGCATGGCCAGGTCCTTCTTGTCATTCAAGGTCTTCCCTGACCACCGGTGTCAAATAGCCACTTGGTCAGATTGTTGTTTTATTTTCTCCAAAGCACAAATACCAATCTGAAATTGGAAATTTATCTTGCACTTTAAAAACGTATGGATGTATTCATTTATTTTCAGTCTCCTGACCTTGCTTCCCACGCCCCCTCAAATGTGAACTCCACAGGAGTAGAGATCTTGTCTGTTTTATTCACTGCTGAATCATCAGCACATAGTAGGTGCTAAATACATCTTTGGGAATAAATGAGACCAGACCAGACATTAGGCATAGATGAACCAAGGTGAGAGGGGGCTAGAGTAAAGACTCTGAAGTGATGGGGCTGGGTAGGTAGAAGGGAGAAGGTGGGGGAAAGAGAGAGCGAGGGGGTCCCCTGGAAGAGGCAGAGGTGAGGCTGTGGTCTAGGCTGGGAGTCTGGGTCATTTTCCTAGGGGTTACCAGGAGGGAACAGGGGCATCCTGGGGGGGTCTGCAGAGCTGTCATAGGGGGGCCTCTGGTTTGTCCCAGCACCTGGGCTGGGTTGTGATTGGGCATCATGGGGGGCAGGTTTCACAGCCCTCAGGGATCCTGTGAGAATGGCAGGCACAAGGCACCTCCCATCTGCTCACCCAGTCCTCCTTGGGAGCCAAGAGTTTGTCTCCTCCTCCCAAGGCATATGGGGTCAAGGGCAAGGGATCATAGAAATGTGGGGCTTGCCTGAGGGCCAGCTGAGACAGGTCATATGGCACTGAGGGATGCTCTGGGGTGAGTGCAATGTCATCAAAGAGGTCGAGGGTGGAGGCATCCAGCGCAGTGGGGCTCAAGCTGGGGCTGGCATGGGGTACCTCTGTGGGGGCCACAGCACGAGCCACTCCCAGGAAGGGGGATGGAGGCGGCAGGGGCGGCCTTTGGGGTGGTGGTCTTTGGGGAGGCGCCTCCTGGGACAGGATGGACAGGGCTAGGCCCTGGGTGGCAGCCTCAATCTTGGCAAACTGCCTGCAGAGAGAAGGGCATTATTAGTTCAGTGACCGTGAAGGAATCTCCTCCATCTTTCATCCCAGAAGTGGTTTGACCCTTCTTTCCCTCCCCATTTTTCTTTTCTGTGCTAGTCTCCCTGACCCTGGGCCCATTTCCTTGAGTCTGACAATTCAATATTTCTGACTCCATTCGTAGGGAAGCTCTGAACAGCTGTGGGGGTTGTGCAGTGCACAAAGCAGCACGTTTCGTCCAGCACTATGTACATTTTTGATGTTTAGATTTATTAAGATCACGTTCCAACATATAGAAGTAAAAAATGCCTTAAGGATAGGGTGTCTTTAGAAAATAACTTCACACAAAGGTGTGCTATGAGTTAGCTGTGTCTCTGTAATAGTGACGCCCTGTGGATTCTCTTTCTTCTTAGCTCTTGGATCTGCTCACCTCTCAGCATCTCCACCCACCTCTGGCTGGAGTCTCCAGCTTCTTCCACCTGGACGACTGCACTGGTCTCCCCTCAATAACAATAGGACGATGGGTCTCACAAATTGTGATGGGCTGAACTGTTTCCCCCTGAGATTCCTATGTTGCTGTCCAACCCCCAGGACCTCAGAATGTGATTGCATTTAGTGATACTGCTTTTAAAGAGGTAATTAAGTTAAAATGATGTCATTAGGGTAGGTCCTAATCCAATAGAACTGGTGTTAGGACACAGAGGGTGGACCACGTGTGGAGACAGGAAGGAGATGGCTGTCTATACCTGCCCACACCTTGATCTTGAACTTCCAGCTTCCAGAATTGTGAGAAAGTAAACTTCTGTTCTTCAAGCTGCATGGTCTATGGTGTTTGATTAGTGCAGTTCTAGGAAAGTAATGCCTAAGCATAATGTGAGCAAAGGTGGCAAGACTCACAATTAGTAGCTGTGTGACTCCATTTGAAAGAAAGTTGAAAAACTGGCAAACCCGACTGACAGTAAGAGCCATCAGGATTGGCAGCTGATGGGAACTACACACTGCTAGACACTGGACAGGAAGTGCTCTGTTCCTGGATCTGTGTATTGGTCACATTTGTGGGTTCCCTTAGGAATAATTCTTCCATTTCTACACTGACACTTGTGTGCTATTTGTATGTGTATGAACCTTCCATGAAAAGGCTTATTAAAAAAATGTCTGATATCATATAATTCTGTTTATAAAAATGTCCAGAATAGGCAAATCCCTGCAGACAGAGAGCAGATTAGTATCTGTCAGGTGCTGCGGGGAGGGGAATGGAAAGGGGCAGATAATGGGTACTGGGTCTTCTCTGGCAGTGATGAGAGGAGCCTGGAACTAGATGGAGATGATGGTTGGAAAACATTGTGAATGTATGAAATGCCACTGAACTGTACACTTTAAATGGTTAACATGGAGAATTTTATGTTCTGTGTATTTTACAACGAGAAAAAAATATATATCTGGCTCTAAAGTAAACTAGTGAGAGCTGTGACTCACATTTTGATGCCAAAGAGGATAGTTAAGCTCTGAGTGCTCCAGGGAAAACTTTGAGAAATGAGAGGTCAAGTTAAGTGAGAGGGAGAGGGAGGGAGGGAGACAATGCGAAAGAAAGATAGAACTAGAGCTAGAGCTGGAGCTGGAACTGGAGGTAGAGCTAGAGGTGGAGATGGAGATGGAGACGGAGACAGAGACGGAGCTAGATGTAGAGGTAGAGGCAGAGGAAGATAGACAGATAGGTAGTGGGCCGGCTGAGTGGCATGTTGGTTAGGAGTTGGCTTGGGATGCCAGCTCTGAGCAGCAGGGCCCTGGTTTGGATGCCACATGAGGACCAGTGACGCCGCACCCTCCATAGCTAAGATGGTGAACAACAGCTCGACCTGGAGCTGGGCTGCCGTGAGTCGCCGGCGACAGTGTAGGCTGCAGTGGGGCTGGCTGGCAGTGGGCATGAGCTTTCCTGAGCCACCGTGAGCCGCTGTGAACCACCGTGAGCGGCCGTCCAATGGCTGGCAAGCGACTGCCTCACCCGGGAAGAGCGCAACGATAATGCCAATATGGGCTAGTGAAGCGACGTCCTCCACAACTAGACTGAAGAGCTAAAGGACAGCAATATGTCTGTTCCCCTTGCCCGATTCCCCAATGCTGTTCCCCTCCCCCAATTCCCCAATAAAACCTTAAAAAAAGACAGATAGGTAGATGGATATTGAAAAAGACAGAAACAGATAGAGATAGAGGTAGAGACATAGAGAGAGACAATTAAGATTCACAATCAACACATGTTCTATATGGCCCCCGACTTGAACAAATTAAGCATAAATGACATTAGGGCTGAAGAGCCATGACATTTTCAATTTGTTTTAAACTGTTTTAAAAAAACTGATGAAGAATGCTAAGACGGTAATGGACAGTAGGATGTAAGTAAAGGTATATGAGTGATCATCAGGACATGGTTCTTAACAGGACACACCTGGAGGGCTCCTGCAAACACAGGGTCCCAGAATCCCTGAGTTCCTAGTTTTGCAGGTCTGGGCTGGGATCTGAGAATTTGCATTTCTAACATGTTCCCAGGTGATGCTGAGGTGTGATGCTGCTGGTCTGGGGACCACCTTTGAAAACCACCACATCAGACAACTGTCTTGACTTTTCTGTAGGTTTGAAATGTTTCATACTAAAAAGTAAAAAATTCATAGGCATGGGTGGGAGGGGGCTCCTGCGGGAGCCAAGCTGGAGGAGGCCTGGAGGGAGGAGGTCATGAGTGGGAAGATGCTGAGGAGAGCTTGCTTATGACCTGGATTTCTCTGGCTGAGCCTGGCCACTTAGGGGAATGTCCTCTGAGCTTCCCAGCTGCCCTCAAGGCTCTTAGTAGTGTGGAGCTGGGTCTCTGGGGAGCATGTGACAGAGCCAGGCACAGGGGTGGGGTTGTCTGGGATGCTGTGGCAGAGAAGCTGGCCCTGGGAGCAGAGAGCATGAGTAGGGGAGGACGGGGAACCTAGGTGGTGAGGGGTTCGACATTAGCATGGGGTCCAGGCTGGTCAGGTGCAGGGAACCCAGATGGAGGCTGAAGATAGGGAGGGGCCTTGGAGCAGCTGAAGAGGAGTTAGATGGCCCTATTTGGGGAGCTGCGTATTTTCCTCTTCAGTGATGGGTGTGTGGTTGTGCTAGTGAGCATTTTGGGCGTGGCCAGGGCTGGGCATCCTGGTGGAAGGAGGTTGTGGTGTGGAGAGAGGGGTTAGGCTGGACCAGGCTCCCATTTACTCAGGTTTGGTTCTAAGGTATCCTGGGGCAAGGTTGAGGGCTGGCTGGGAGGACTGCCTACATACAAAATGGAAGCTCTTTGGATGAGTTACTTTACCGCTCTGTGCCTCAGTTTCCTCACTGAAAAATGAGGATTAGTACCTACCTCCTAGGGTTGCTGTGGGGGATTAATGAGTTCACACTTATTGTGAGTGACAATTATGAATTAATACTAAAATGCTTAGAAAGCGGTCTGCCTGGAACATATTGTCAGATACTATGTGTTAGTATTATCATTGCCACCATTATCACCATCATCATACCATCACCACCACCATCATCACCATCATCACTATCACCATCATTTTTACCATCATCACCATCATCATTATTGTCACCATTACCATCATCACCAACATTGTCACCACCATTATCACCATCATCACATCATCACGTGCCTGAGATGCTGTTTCCAGGCAGGATTGCAAAATGGTACAGAGCCTGGGCTTAGACTGCCTGGGGTTGTATCCAGTCACTAGCTGTGTAGCCTTGGGCAAGTCATTGAACCTCTCTGAGCTTCCTTGTCTGTTATACAAGGATAAAGACAGAACCTGCAAAGCAGGTTTGCTGGGAGCTTTAAGTGCCACATGTCATGGCCTTAGTACGGTATACCTGGCACACAGCAAGTGCTCAAACAATAGTTACTGTCACAGGGTAAGGAGAGAGCACAGGTGGGACTAGTGGTGTGTGAGAAGGAAGATAGGCTTGAGCAGAGACCTAAAGGAGTGGAGGTCCCCATCCACACCCCCAGAGACAGAGAAGGGCATTGCCCAGCAAAGGGAACAGCATGTGCAAAGGCCGACAGGCTGAATGACGAAGTGGTAGATGGGGAGCCGGGGCTGATAGGCCCGGGCCTTTGTCTTGAGGGCAATGGGGAAGTATGGGAGGTTCTTGAGGAAGAGAGGGACTAAATGCGGTATGTTAGAAAGGCCTGCCTGGGCACAGCCAGTACCTTGCCGCCTTCAAAAAGCCCCCAAGTCAGACCTCATCGCTGCACCCCAGCCCCCACCNTGGTAGATGGGGAGCCGGGGCTGATAGGCCCGGGCCTTTGTCTTGAGGGCAATGGGGAAGTATGGGAGGTTCTTGAGGAAGAGAGGGACTAAATGTGGTATGTTAGAAAGGCCTGCCTGGGCACAGCCAGTACCTTGCCGCCTTCAAAAAGCCTCCAAGTCAGACCTCATCGCTGCACCCCAGCCCCCACCCTGGTCTGAGCCATCATCATCTCTGGCCTGGTCTCTTACTTTCACCCTAGCCTCCTACGCAGTCTTTTTTCCACTCAGCTGCCAGAGATATCCTTTCAGATCCCCCCACACCCTTGCTCAGAGCCCAGGTCCCTCCAGAAGCCTATGAGATCTCTAATCAGTCCCTCATTCTTTTGAAGCCTAATTTCTTCCCCCTATCACTCTGCTGCAGCCACACTGGCCTTGACCCCACCAGGGATATTCCTGCCTCAGGGCTTTTTCACTTGCTGTGCCCTGCCTGGAATGCCCTTCCCTCAGCCATCTACTGGGCTCCTTCCCTCTGTCCCCCAGGCCTCTGCATAGATGTCACCTTCTCAGTGCCACCTTCCCCAATGACACCTTACCTAAAATGCCAGCCCTCCTCCAGCAGGCCCTCCGCAGCACTTACCACCTTCTAACATACCCTATAATTTTTAAAAATTGAGGTAAAATTCACATAAACCATTTTAAAGTGTGCAGTTCAGTGGCATTTATGTAGAACACTCGTGATGTTGTACAACCACCATGTCTATCTAGTTCCAGGATTTTTCATCACCTCAGAAGGAAACCCCGTTACCTATTAACGATCACTCCTGTCCCCCTTTCCCAGCCCCTGGTACCTTTGCTCTGCTTCCTACATCTGGATTTGCCTGTTCTGGTTCATATACAGGCAACCCACTATATGTGGCCTCTTGTGTTTGGCTTCTTGCCCTCAGCATCTTGTTTTCAAGGTTCATCCACATTGTAGCATCACATGTACCACTTTATTTCAGCTGCCCCTAACAGGCTGGCTTCCCCCACTGGACACATGAAAATAGGAAATGTGGTCAGCTTTGTTCACTGATGGGTCTCTGGGGCCTGGCATGCAGTAGGCATTAAACAAATGCATGCTGGGTGTTGATTGCATCCAGCCCAGGGGCCACTTCTCTCTATTCTTCCTCAAACCCAGGGCTCTGATCCCTTCCCACCCACCCCTCCTCAGCCCATCGCCCCTCACCTGCAGATCTGGTTGTGTAAGAACCTCCTGTGGTTGGGCTTCCTTTTGGTGGGTCTTGTCCGTCGGGGGTGCAGGGCGCGCAGCATGTGGGCAGCCGCCCCACTTACGAAGGCACACAGTTCCCGGGGGCTGGGTTCAGATACTCCAGGGGCTGCGGGGGCCCCAGGGTGCATGTCTGAGGTGCCCCAGGGGTAACTTTCCACAATATTCCTGCTGATCAGAAAGCACCCCTCCAAATCTGTGAAGAGACAGGGGCAGCCAGGGCTGGGGGCTCAGCGCTGGAGAAGGGGACAAGGAAGGATGGTCTTTGCGAGGGGTGGGTGGACTCTGGAGGGGAGGGCACAGCCTGGGCTGCAGGAGATACGGCCCAGGGAATTAGGACCAGGCATCCCTCCCGGGAGCTGGACCCTGAGTTCTGAGGGACAGTAGGTGGGGGGCTGATATAGGAAGGCAAGGGGGAAGGCAGGGGAGAGGACTTTCTGTGCGCCCCCAAGGACCCAATTAGCACATAGTTGGACCTGTGATATGGGGCAGGATGGCGTAGGTGGGGGGAGGCAGAGAAAAGCACCTGGAGATCGCCAATTAAGGTGACAAAGGCCTCAGCAGGAAGGCGATGCCAGGAGCTGAATCAGAGTCAACCACAGCAGTTAGCGTTGAGGACCCTTAATTGGAAAGGGGTGAAGGGGGGGGCATTGGGAAGCTTAGGTGCAGGTTGGGAGGGGGGACACATACAAAAGCCTTGAGCTGTGGCACAGATACCCCATAGCTGCCCGCCCACCTCCAGATACACCTGCCCTGCCTTCCTGCCTCCCTCTGCCCCAGGCCCAGCATCCTGGGGAAACTGAGGCTCAGAGAGGAGATCGCATGCTCAAGGTCTCCAGCCAGCAGGAGGAATTAGCTTCTGGTGGGGGTAACCCCCAAACCCTGCATTTGGCACCCGAATGCAGCCAGTGAGCAGGGTAGGGGGGCGGGGCACCTGTGGGCTGGGCCTACTTACTTAGGTGGGTGACATTGGGGGCTGTTTTGGACACAACCTGGCTGTGGTGAGAGACAAGAGAAAACATGGGCTCGGTTTCCCCCAAGGCATTTTATGGAGAGGTAGTGGGGGCACCTGGTGTTTGGAGAGGTAGAGAACTGCTGGGGCTGGCAGGTGGAGGGGCTGGCTCCCAGGGTTGGGGGTAGAGTGGGGTCCTCTTGTCTTTGGGCAGGTTGGCCAAGTGGGCTGGCTGGTCTGGTGGGAGTGGGCACATATCAGTGTTGCTCTGAGGGGACTGTGTCGGGGGTCTGCATCTGGAGGTGTGCATGTGTCCTACGGCTGTTGTGACACATGACCACAAACCTAATGGCTCAAAACCATACTCATTTATTCTCTCACAGTTCTGGAGGCCAGAAGTCCAAGGTGGGTCTTATGGCGAAAATCAAGGTATTTCTTTGGAGACTCTAGGGGAGAATCTGTGCCCTTGCTTCTTCCACCTTTTAGAGGTCCCCTGAAGTTCTGTAGTTCATAGCCCTGTCTTCCGCGTCTGCTTCCATCATCCCATCTTGTTCTCTGACTGTACCTTGTGTCTACCTTTTATAAGGATTATATTTAGAGGCCCCCCAGATAACCAGCATCATCTCCTCCGCCCGAGATCCTTAGCTCAATCATATCCGCAAAGACCCTTTTCCATGTAAGGTGACATAGTCACAGGTTCTGTGGGTTAGGACCTGGGCGTCCTTGGGGGCTGTTATTCAGCTGCCTCAGGCGGTGAGAGAAGGCCTCAGGGGTGGCTCCTCCCCGGCTCCCCTCCAGTCAACGTTCACGGGGCCAGTGGTTGCAGTTGCTAAGGCTGGGTCTGGGGCTGTACCAGTGCCCCAACATCTGCACAGGGAGAGAGACACAGAAGAGTGAGAATGTTTCCTGGGGCTTCCGAGGGCCCAGGTGACTCGCAAAGGCCTCCCTCCCCTGGCACAGACAAGGATTACTGTCACTGTTTCCTGAGGGAGAAACTAAGGTCAGGGTGCATAGCCACGCAAAGTCACAGTGGCAGAGCTAGGATATAACCCACGTGGGGAAAAATAGGAGGGACGTTAAGAACTTTCCAAAGCTCTCATACTCATTAAGTATTAAAGGGTAATATTTCCATATCTTTACTATAAAGGTTCTTTTTTTCCCAAATGATACCCTGAAAAAATCAGCAGCAGTACATTATAATAGACTATGGTGGAAAACCACCTCTGGCTGGAAGCGGAGAATAGAATAAGGGTTCATCTTGCAATGAGTGCTGCCAGATGTCAATACGCTATAACCACACCAAAACGTGGAATGTTATGAAATTAAAAACACACAAAACCCTGGTGCTGACACTTAGAGACCCCATGTCCTTCCTGATTTAAGCCTCAATGACGTCAGGGGTAAAGCTGAGATAAGAAGGTAGCATAGGGGAAAACTGAGGCTCCATGACTAATCCATGCTCACACAGCAAGTAAGTGGCAAAGCAGGGGTTCAAGCCTGGTCAGTGGAGGCCCTGAGACCACGTCCTTGGGCAGGGGTAGCACAGTGGTGGCAGCCCAGAGCCAGCAACAGGCGGCTGGCGATGTCCCCAGAGGTCCTGTGAGCGTGTGTGGGTCGCAGAGCGTGTGTAAGGTCAGCAGCTGTAGGTCCAGAGGCGCCCAGTTTTGCCCTCCCATGCCCAGTACCAGTAGTGTGTCACCACAAGGGACTGGGGGAAGTGGACCCCCGGTACTCTGGAGGATTGGAAGTCAAGCCCCCAGGGCAGACAAGGCTCCAGGGCGTGGTTCCAGGGCGGACTCACATCTGCCACCAGGAGCCAAGGACAACATTTACTGGTCAGCTCTGTGCCACGGCCAAGCGGGGCCTGAAACACACCCAGGGCCACTGGCCCTACAGGCTCTGACCTGATATGTTCCACCAGGGGGCGCCAACACCCCGGTCTGGCACTGGGAAGCCCTGTGCAGGGCATGTGGCTTGCACTGTGGGCCCTTCTTTTCGTGTCTCACTCATTGGTAAGAATCACTCACAGCTGGGGCCGCCCTCATCTGGTGTTTGTTGAGGACCTGCCCTGCCAGATAGTGAAAGGTATTCACACGCTGCTTTCCTCTACCCCAACCCTTGCAATGGGAGGGGGCATTTAGTCATTCAACAAACATTTACTGGGCACCTGCTGTGTGCAGAGACTGAGGGTGTAGCAGTGAGCTGAGGAAGTGATAATTGTCTTGCAACTTGAGTGGGAGAGGCAGCAGCCAGGAACCTCCCAGGCTGAGGGCACAGCAGGTGCAAAGGCCCTGAGGCAGGAGTAAGCTTGACTGGAGAGAGAGAGAGCAATGGGAGGAGGTGAAGTCAGAGAAGCAGACAGAGGCCAGACCTCAGGGCTTTGTAGGTTAGGTAGGAATTGGGTTATGAGAGCAAGAGTGAAGAGGAGCCATGGAGGGTTTGAGGCAGAGATAGTGCCCAGACCTCAGGGCCCTGCCCCTAGCCTCCTTTGCAGGCCTCACTGCACCTGGAATGTGGACACCTCACCTCTAAATCCTCCTCTAGTCTGGGGATGGGAGAAACTGAGTTGTCAGGACCAGCCAGGAGCCCAGACAAGGTTTGTCCCTCCCTGCTTCCACCCTGCTCATCTGCTCTCTCTCTCACCCAGGCCCAGAGGGACTGTGTTTCCCTTAAAATATATTGTAAAAGTTTACAGATGGTAGGGTCCTGGTGGCCCTCACTCAGAGAGGCCAGCCCTGTCACACATGTTTCACATCTTTTCTTCTGAGACAGAATGCGACTGCATGCGGAGATAAGGTCTTTAAAGAGGTGACTGAGGTAAAATGAGGTCATTAAGGTGGGCCCTAATCTAGTATGAATAGGGTCCTACTATTAGAAGAGATTAGGACACAGACATGTACGGAGAGAGGACCATGTGAGGACACAGGGAGAAGACAGCTGTCTATAAGCCAAGGAGAGAGGCCTCAGAAGGAATTTGCCCACCTGACATCTTGATCTTGGACTTTTGGTCTCCAGAAATGAGAGAAAATGAATTTCTGTTGGTGAAGCCCCCCACTCTGTGGCACTTTGTTATGGCAGCCGTAGCAAACTAACATAAGAAGTGTAGTAGTTACTTATGCTGCATAACATATTACCACAAAACAACAGACACTAATTTTCTCCCAGTTCTTGTGGGTCAGGAGACCAGGCACTATGGCTTAGCTGGGTCCTCTGCTCACGATCTCACAGACTGCAACAAGGTGTTGGCTGGGGCTGTCGTCTCATCTGAGGCCAGGGACCCCTTCCAAGATCACGCGGCAGAATTCATGTCCCCACATCTGTAGAACCCAAACAGGCTGTGTCTTTAAGGCCTGTAGGAGAATCGCTGATGCTTCACATCTCTGCCCTCTAGACCCAATGTAAAGAGCTCACCTGATTAGATCAGACTTATCCAGGAAAATCCTCCTGTATTAGGGTTCTCCAGAGAAACAGAACCTATAGGATCTATATGTATCCATATCTATATTTATCTATCTATATAGAGAGACACAGAAGTAGAGAGATATTCTATATATTATATACAGAGCGTGCCAAAAAAAGAAAGGACAAAACTGTATTAAAATTGTAATACTCCATATATACCGATAACAAAAGATGAATACAACTCACATTTGACTTCTGCAATTACAAGAGGTGCTCAAAGTGGTTACCATCAGCACAGTTTTAATAGTTTTTTCTTTCTTAAAATGTGTATACACTGAAGCTGATGTTGTATAATATTGTACGTTAACTGTAAGTGAATATATATATATATATATATATATATATATATATAGTCATGGGACATGGAGTATAGTGTGGGAGTGGAGTCAAGGGAATTGTAATAGATATGTGTGATATTGGGGGGGGAAGTG
>NW_017732092.1:372929-402878 GCF_001890085.2 Hipposideros armiger | reverse complement strand
TCGAGGGGTAAAAAGTATATTGCACTGTGTTGTACAGCTGAAACTAATTCTAAAAAATGTGTATTTCACAATAAAAAATAATAATTAAAAAAAAAATTGGCACCCTCTGTATATAAGGAGATGTGTTATAAGGACTTGGCTCATGTGATTATGGAGGCTGAGAAATTCCATGATATGCTATCTATAAGCTGAAGACCCAGGAGAGCCAGTGGTGAAGTTCAAAGGCCTGAGAACCAGAGAGCTGATAGTGTAGATTCCAAGCTGTGTCTGAAGGCCTGAGAACCAGGAGCACCGAGGGCACAGGAAGATCAATGTCCCCACTCAAGTAGTCAGACAGAGAGCAAATTCAACCTTTTTGTTCTATTCAGGCCTTGAACAGATTGGTGCTGCCCACCCACAATGGGAAGGGCCATCTGCTTTATTCAGTCTACCAATTTAAATGCTAAACTCTTCCAGAAACACCCTCACAGACCCCCAAAGTCATGTTTAACCAGAAATCTGGCTATCCTGTGGTCCAATAAGTTGAGACATAAAATTAACAATCACATTTCCTTTTGAGTAACTCAAGGTCAACTGAGTAAGGGGTCTTGATTGCACCTGCCAAGATCCCTTCGTCTGTGCCATATAACATAACCTGTCACAGGAGTGACATTCATCGTATCCACTGGTCCCCTGCTTACCTGAAGAAAACACACTTGTTATACAAGGGCACAGGCCATTGGGGAGCATCATAGGAGGTGGCCGCCACTCTGGGGGAGAGGATTTGGTCTGTATCTGCCTGTGTCCACATTTTTGTATTTAAAACAGATGGGTCTATTTACTCTGTGAACTGTCCTCTTCTGGGGAGCCTGCCCAAGCTTCCCCCAGGCGAGGTGCGGTGTCTCCTCTGGCTCCATGCCCCAGGCAGCTCCAGGGGCTCCTGACCATGCATGTGAGACCCACTAGAGAAGCCTTGGATGGAGGTTGACTCTAGAATTGGGTGCCCTCCCAGTAAAATCACTTCCCGGTTACAGGAACCATTTCCTGGTTACAGGAGGTTCCATTACTTCCTGGCTCTGTATCTGGCAGAAAGATTTCAGAGGACCTTTATTTACCCTGAGTGAACTGGGGATAATACCCCTTCCATATGGAGAGGCCAGGCGGGGCAGGCTGGGACACCCTATGGGAGCCCCAAGAGATGTCAGAAAGGAGCACCCTTAGCCTGTGGGGAGCACAGGCCATTCCCCTTGGCTCCCTCTCCCTGGGGAAGGCTGACAGTGTGACCCAGGACTCCTCCTGCCTGTCCCCCTCCCCCCTGCTTAAAGTGCATCTCTGCTGTCTCTACTCCACTTGTGTGGAAAAAGATATTTTATTTTTAGTCTCTGGCCCCGGGAGTCTTGTCTTTGCCTTAGCTACTTCCTCTGGGCACACATCTTGCCCTATCCCCTAATCTCTCTTCTCTAGTGACTGAAGGCTGTGCCTTCAACAAGGCGACAGAGTGGCCAAAACCAGAATCAAATTGTCCACACAGCGGGACACTGCAATCAGAAAGGAGAAGGGTTGGAGAACTTGAGTACCTAAAGGCCGGGAGCATGGGTGGGGGCACAGTGAGTGGGACTTGAGCCCCCTCCCCACACTGTGATCAAGGGGGGAAAAACCCAGAATCTGCTCCTGGCCAGGCCAACTTGGAGCTGGACTATTCCAGAAGCTAGGGACACATCCTCCTCTGCAGGGTAGGGGGGTGGTGAAGAGACGGCATAACAAGAGACTTGGCGAAGAGGGGACTGGGACTCTGCCTCTCCCACCTCCCTCATAACGCCTGGGACAGGCAGGTAAATGGGGGCTAGCTGGGGCTCCTTTCATTACTGCAGGGACCCCAGTGGCCTGAGGCAACAGATGGGCGTGGGCTATATACCTCTGGAACACCCCTGCCCATACCCAACTGGCATCACATTCCACATCCACACCCTCACCCAGCATGGGATCCTCCCTCCATCTGGGAGGCAATGTTAGGGGGCCCTGGATACAGGTGGAGTTGCACCGCAGGAGACAGACCCTCCCAGCTCTACCTCTGGTGTCTGCTACTCTCCTTCTGTCCTCCTGTCTTCACCCTCAGGAGCTCATGATTCTGTTCAGGTGTCCCAGGGCCTCCGGCAGCCTCCTTTCTGGTGGGGGAGGTAGAAACTGAAGGGAAAGGAAGGTTTGGGCTGAACTGGCAGCCAAGGGTTTTACAGGCGTAAATTCACAGGGACTTCATAAAGACCATGCACGGACAGGCCCAAGTCAGCTCAGGTCCTGCTTGAGTTCCCACCTGCCTATGGGCCTTGGGAGATGGTACAAATGAACTCATTCAACAGGGTATTGCCTAATTCTGGTCAGGCCCCTGTTGGTTGTTGGAGACACTTAAGTGGCAAAGACAGACCCTCCCCTGCTGTCATGGAACACAGATGAGTGCAGCTGAGCAGGTAATGGGACCACACCTAGCATGGGGGTTTTCCAGGAGCAGTTGAGAAGGGATGGGATGGGAGTAGGAGGGCCTTCTGGTCTAAGAAACAGCAGGAGGAGCGGCCCTCAGACTGAAGGGGATGGCTGTGGAACAGTGGTTCTCAACCAGGGGACATGTGGCCACCTCTGGAGACAACTGTCACAAAGTGTGGGGGAAGGGAACCGGGCATAGAAAGGTACTATAGACTTTTCATGGATGGAGGCCAGGGATGCTGCTGACCACCTTACAATGCACAGGACTCCCCCACAACATAGTGCAATGGTAGAGAAACCCTGTGTTGGATGACCCGCAGAAAAGTCAGTGTGGCTGAAAGGCCGAGGCTGGTGGGGACTGAGCGTGGAAAGGAGGGAGAGGGCTCGGTCCCGGTGACCTGAGCAGCACTCTGCACTGCAGGACCCAGGTTCAGGCACAGCAGGTGCCTGGGAACCGCGGGCACGCGGGACTTCTACAGGCGGGGATCACGGCGCTTCAGTTTCCCTTCTCGGAAAGGGAGCCCCGACGGCCTGGGCGTGGGGGCCAGGCAAGGAGTGACCACACCCCTGGTGGGCGAGGCCTGCTCGGAACCGCGCTGCCTGGGAGGGTCTCTATCAATACTAATAAACGGGAACGTGCGACCCCGCATCCCCACCTGGTTTTGCCCAGCTTTGGGCTGACTCCCGCGACCGCCGCCAGAACCCGGCGGTTGAGGTCCGGGGAGAACTACAATTTCCAGGATGCCTCGTTCCGTGGCTCCTAGAGAGAGCCGCTAGGGCCGGAGGTCAACGGGCGGGGCGGGGGCGGGACCTCAGTGACGTGGCGTCGTGACGCACGGACGGCTACGTCGGGGTTTGTGTGCGCGAGAGGCCACTGGTAAAGGTTGGGTGCCTCGCGCCGGGGGCCGTTGGGAGGGAGCGCGACCCCGGCCCCCTCCCCGGCCCCCACCTCTGCACGGCCGCGGCCGGGACCCCGCCTTCCCGTCGACCCCCGCGGGAAGGTCCTGGGTCTCCTCCGTTCGTTCCCCGAGTCGGGGCCGCAGGTGAGAGACCGAGGGTGGGGGTGGGGGGAGGGACCGGAGGGCGGAGACGTTGGGGAAGCGGCAAGCGTGAAACCGGAAGGGATGCTTTAAAGGGAAGGGCGCGACTTCACCTCCGACTATTGTGGGCCGGGCCGGCTCCGCCCTCTTAAAGGTCACGGGGCTGCTTTTAGAGGGGCGGGGCAGGTTCGGCAGTATACTGGAGCTCCCTGCTTTTCACCCCCCCCCCCCCCCGCCCCGAGGAATGGGTTCTCTCTTTAAAGACCGGTGACAGTGTCCCAGACATTGAAGGAAAAAACTTATGAATCCTAGTGATTTCAAAGCGGTACCTAGTTTAGTTCAACAAAGGTGGAGATGGGGGTGCAGCAGGAGCACCCTCTTAAAGGGGAAGTCGGACCTGTGGCAAGGGTGTGGTTCGGCCTTTCAGGAGGGTGCTGTTTAATGGATAAGTCCCGGCCCTTCAGAGCGGGATGTCTCTTGTTTGAGTCATGCTCAGCCTTCTGAAAGGCAGTGCAGCTTCCTGGGATAATGGTCTCTTAAAAGGACCTGCTTATATTCTCAAGGGGACACGCATGTCTTTAAAGGGAATGTTTATGACCTATTCAAAGGGGATGCCCAGCCTTCGTTCATTCCAGATATTCTTACTGAGCATTCGCTCTGATGTTATTTTAAGGCGCTAGGATGCAACAGTCAATAAGATGTCACTAGGATCTAGTGCAGGGGTTGGCAAACTGCGGCTGGAGAGCTGCATTTGGCTCTTTGGGTACGTTCCGTCGCAAAAGTTTGCCGGCCCCTGGAAGAGTCAGTCCTGTCCCTCACAACAATTTAACAATTATTCAAGATCCATAAATATAGGTTTACATAATCACCATTATATGAATAATATCCTTTAAAAATATTATAAATGAAACTATGATAGTTTTATTTTCATTTTCAATTTTACTTCAGAGCCTGTGGCTCGCACGAGCCGCAGTTTGCTGATCCCTGGCGGCTCTTCCGTCTCAAAAGTTTGTCGACCCCTGAAGTGGGTAGAGGCCAGGGATGCTGCTAAACATCCTATTGTGCATGGTACAGGTACAGCCCCCTGGACACTATGGTCCAGTCCCAAATGGCAGCAGTGCTGAGGGTGGGAAACCCTGATTATAAAGTAGGTTAGAACATGATAAAGGCTATGGAGAAAAAAGTGAGGCTGAGAAAGCGAATGGGGAGTGTTGGAAGGGGTTGCAGGTTTAAGTAGGCTGGTTAGGGAATGCCTCCCGCAGGTGACACTGCAGTGAAGACTTGGAGGTGAGGGAGGGGGGTATTAGGCAGTGGCGTGTGTGAGTGCCCCAGGTGGGAGCAGGCATTTCCAGCCAGGCTGGGTGTCTAGAGTTGGTGTGAGAGCAGGAGGACAGGGAGGGGAGAAGGCCATGAGCTGTGGGAAGACTGTAGGCTCTTGTAAGGGGTTGTTTTCTGCTCGGAAATGGGAGCTGGGAAGGCTTTTGGTACCTTCGCTTCAGCCTCTGTGCTGGGAACATACTGGGGGTAGGAAGGGTAAAGCTGGAAACACGGAGTTCTGTTAGGAGGCTGTGGCAGCTGCCAGGAGGGAAGTGTTGGTGCCCTGGGCAAAGGTGGCAATAGGGGACTTGGTGAGAAGTTTCCAGATTGCAAGCATGTTCCTGCTGGGCCAGGGGAAGCTGCTGATGGATTGATCACAAAGTGAGAGCAGTGAGGAGGCCCCGAGGCTTTTGGCCTGAGGAAGAATAGAGCTGTTTTCAGGGATGTAGAAGATTATGGGGGAAGGTGGGTTGGAGGGTAGGGGGAGCGCAAGAGCAAAAAACCCTGGAGTTAGATTTTGGGCATGTTAAGTTTGAGGTGTCTAGGCGTCCACATGGCACAGTCGAGCAGGGGTTTGGAGTTCAAAGGAGAGGTGTCGAGGTGAATTTTGGAGTCATCCTGTGTCTGGACCGTGAAGGCTTGAGAGAGGTCGGGGTTCCCAGGGAGAGGGTGTCAAGGAGGAGGAGGCGGAGGAGGAGGAGGAGGAGGACCAAGGGCTGACAGAACCCTGGACACGCCTACCAGCACCAGTCAGGGCGATGAGAAGGAACAGTGCCCAAAACAGATGGGGTGGCAGGTAAGTATCGTGGTATTCCAGAAGCCAAGAGGAGTAGTGAAGGAAGGAGGGATCCACTGTGGGCTGGGCAGAGATCATGGATTAAGCACTACAGAGGCCATGAGTGGAGTTGGCGGAGGAGGACCTGATTGGCAGATGTGGAATGGGAACAGGTACTGACAACACTTTTGAGTTGTTTTGGTGCAAAGGGGTGGAGAGAAAGGAGGGCTTAGCTGGAGAGGGAGGTGGAGTGAAGGTTTTTTTAAAAGATGGGAGCTGTAGCTTGTAGGTATGCTGATGGGAGTGGTCCAGATGAGGAATGTTGCTGTAGGTGGGGAGTCAGGGTCCATGGGCCCGGGGGCAGGCCCACGGGATGGAGGGGATAGTGCTGTTTCCTCAGCCTCAGTACCACTGGTATTTGGACCGCATCACTCTGCTGTGTGGGCTGTCCCATGCACTGTAGGAGGTTGAGCAACGTTCCTTGCCTTACCCCACTACATGCCAGGAGCACCTATCCCTCCAGTAGACAGCCTGACAACCAGAACAGTCTCCAGGCATTGCCCATTGTCCCCTGGGGTGGGGGTGCCATGGAGAGGATCTCAATTGCCCTGTTGAGAACTGGTGTAGTGGTTGGAACGTGGTAATGTTCTTTTCTGATTGCTTTTATTTTCTCAGTGACGAAATCAATGACAGGGTCACCTGCTAAGAGCAGGAGGGGAAAGCAGAGAGGTTTGAGGGGAAAAGAAACATGCAGGTATCACCTGGGGGAGTGAACCAGCCATGCAGGCCAGTGGGGAGGAGCTCTGCCATCGGTGGGCATGAATGCAAAGGGAGACCGAAGCCTGGCAGTTTCCGTGCGCCCGCAGCCCTTACCCGCAGCTGGGTAAGAGAAAGTGAGGATGCAGGTAGGGGCACAGGGTTCAAAACCCACAGGGTCAGTGGATTGGAGATATGGTGGAGTTTAGGGAATTTTGGTCAGGGTACCAAGAAGGAGCTGGTGAGCAGGATGGGAGGTGGTGGAGAGTGGGAAATTCACAGGGGCTTCAATTACAGTGAAGGGGTTGAGGATCCCGCTGTGGGCGTGGGTGTTGAGGCAGGGGAGGGTCCTTACAGGGAGAGGGGTCAAGGGTGGGAAGCCAGGGTACTGGAGAGACCCCAGCCTTCTTCAAGGACACAGCCCATCTTTAGAGCATAGCCCTATAGGCTACACCCAGTCTTCTCAGGCCTGTCCAGCCTTCTGAAGGAGATGGCTGACCTCCTAAGGCTGGTGACCCACTCGTCCCAATTTGCTGGAAGCTTAGCACCTGAAGTTTTGTATCCCCATGCAAACCTAGACCATTGGGGGCCCTAATCCTGAGGGAGGCCCCGGAATTGAGGGAGGGCTGGGGAGGTGCCCCTGTCTATGGAAGGGCAGCTGCCAATTTGGGGTTGAGATGACTCGTGTGGGTGGAGGGGGGAGCCGCCCTCCCCTGACCTGGAATCCCCCCCAGGTGTGATGGTCGGCTCCCACGCGGACATGGCGCCGGCCTCCACCATGGAGGGCTCCGGGGAGAAGCCTGGCCCTGCGGCCCCCGCCCCGGCGGCCCAGTACGAGTGTGGGGAGTGCGGCAAGTCCTTCCGCTGGTCGTCCCGGCTCCTGCACCACCAGCGCACGCACACGGGCGAGCGGCCCTACAAGTGCCCTGACTGCCCCAAGGCTTTCAAGGGCTCATCAGCCCTGCTCTACCACCAGCGGGGCCACACGGGTGAGCGGCCCTACCAGTGTGCCGACTGCCCCAAGGCCTTCAAGCGCTCCTCGCTTCTGCAGATCCATCGCAGTGTGCACACGGGCCTGCGGGCCTTCACCTGTGGCCAGTGCGGCCTGGCCTTCAAGTGGTCGTCGCACTACCAGTACCACCTGCGCCAGCACACGGGCGAGCGGCCCTACCCCTGTCCCGACTGCCCCAAGGCCTTCAAGAACTCATCTAGCCTGCGGCGCCACCGCCATGTGCACACGGGCGAGCGGCCTTACACCTGTGGCGTCTGCGGCAAGAGCTTTACCCAGAGCACCAACCTGCGGCAGCACCAGCGCGTGCACACCGGCGAGCGGCCCTTCCGCTGCCCGCTCTGCCCCAAGACCTTCACTCACTCCTCCAACCTGCTGCTGCACCAGCGCACACACGGCTCCGCCCCTGCGTCTGCCCCCACGCCCCCGCCACGTGAGCCTGCCAAGGTCTTGGTCGCTGACGCCTACCTGCAGCCTCAGCTGCACTCCCCCAGCCCGCCCGCGCCTCCGCCGCCTGCGCCTCCGCCGGTGGTGCCTGAGCTCTTTCTGGCTGCAGCTGAGACCACTGTGGAGCTGGTGTACCGCTGCGATGGCTGCGAGCTGGGCTTCGGCAGCGAGGAACTGCTGCTGGAGCACCAGCCCTGCCCCGGGCCTGAGGCTGTGTCTGCGCCCCAGGAAACACCTGCGGAGATGCCCACGGCCTCACCGCCGGCTCCAGCCCCAGAGCTACAGACCCCTCCTGCCACCGCCGCCCCTGGCTTCGCCTGCCTTCCCTGTGGGAAGTCCTTCCGGACAGTGGCCGGCCTCTCCCGCCACCAGCACAGCCACGGGGGGGCCAGTGGGCAGGCATTCCGCTGCGGCAGCTGTGATGGCGCCTTCCCGCAGCTGGCCAGCCTCCTGGCACACCAGCAGTGCCACGTGGAGGAGGCTGCAGCTGGGCGCCCACCTCCCCAGGCCGAGGCCGCCGAGGTCACCTGTCCACAGGAGCCACTGGCCCCTGCTGCACCCGCTCCACAGCCACCTGCGCCCGCCGCTGCCACCGCGCCGGCCTCCACTGAGCGGCCCTACAAGTGCGCTGAGTGTGGCAAGGCTTTCAAGGGCTCGTCCGGGCTGCGCTACCATCTGCGGGACCACACCGGCGAGCGGCCCTACCAGTGTGGCGAGTGCGGCAAGGCCTTCAAGCGCTCGTCGCTGCTGGCCATCCACCAGCGCGTGCACACTGGCCTGCGGGCCTTCACCTGCGGCCAGTGCGGCCTGACCTTCAAGTGGTCGTCGCACTACCAGTACCACCTGCGGCTGCACACAGGCGAGCGGCCCTATGCCTGTGGGGAGTGCGGTAAGGCCTTTCGCAATACGTCGTGCCTGCGGCGCCACCGCCACGTGCACACGGGCGAGCGGCCGCATGCATGCGGTGTTTGCGGCAAGAGCTTCGCGCAGACCTCCAACCTGCGGCAGCACCAGCGCGTGCACACGGGCGAGCGGCCCTTCCGTTGCCCGCTCTGCCCCAAGACCTTCACGCACTCCTCCAACCTGCTGCTGCACCAGCGCACACACTCAGCGGAGCGCCCCTTCGCCTGTCCTGTCTGTGGCCGCAGCTTCGTCATGGCCGCCTACCTGCAGCGGCACCTGAGGACGCATACCCCTGCCACCCCCGCTGCCGGTCCCCCACCCCCTGCCCCACTGGCTGCGGCCCCAGCTCTGCCAGCCACCCAAGATGTCCACGTGCTCCCCCACCTTCAGGCCACACTTTCCCTGGAGGTGGCAGGGGGGCCACCCCAGGCCCCACCTCCAGGCCCGGCAGCCCCCAACTCCCAGACGTTCCTCCTGGTGCAGACCGCTCAGGGCCTCCAGCTCATCCCCAGTAGCGTGCAGCCCCCGCCTCCCCCCGCCCCCCCCAAGCTCATTATTCTGCCCTCGCCCAGTACCGGTGGTGGGGGTGACAGAGCAAGGCAGGGCCCAAAGGCAGTGGGGAAAGCTGGACAGGGGACTGGAGTAGTATGGCTGTCGGGCCCTGGGGGACTGGGGGTACAGGCAGGGGGCAACACTGGGGTCAGTGGGGGAGGGCAGAGCCTCATCCTCCTGCAGAATGTGGGGGGTGGGGAGGTGGGGCCACAGGAAGTGAGTGGGGTCCAGCTCCAGCCCCTCCGGCCAGCCCCGGAAGTGACCACGGTCCAGCTCCAGCCGGCACAGGAAGTGACCACAGTCCAGCTCCAGCCAGCACAGGAGGTGACCACAGTACAGCTCCAGCCTGTGGCGGGCCAGCTGTCAAACCCCAGTGGGGGAGCTGTGACCACTGAGGCCCCCAACCTGCTGGTAGTGCAGAGTGGGGCAGCAGAGGAATTGCTGGCGGGCCCCAGCCCTGGTGAGCCGGGTGATGGTGAGGCCAGCGCTGGTGTGGTCCAGGATGTGCTCTTTGAGACGCTGCAGACAGACGAGGGGTTGCAGAGCGTCCTGGTACTGAGTGGGGCTGATGGGGAGCAGACCCAGCTGTGTGTGCAGGAGGTAGAGACTGTCCCGTCAGGGCTGGCGGAGCCGCCTGCCCCGGGGCCGCCAGGACAGAAACTGCTTATCATCCGCAGTGCTCCGGCCACTGAGCTTCTGGAGAACAGTGTTGGGGGCGGTGCCGCCACGCTGCAGCTGCTGGCCCCGCCACCACTTGGTCCAGCCTCTGCCCCGGCTGGCATCCCCGCGGCTGTGGCCTCCCAGATGGTACAAGTGGTCCCCGCAGGAGCTGTGCCTGGGGGCATGGCCCCTCAGGGCCTACCCTCCATCCAGATTCTTCAGACACTGCCCACAGTCCAGCTGGTGCACACGTTTTGAGTAGAACCACTGTTAACCTCTTCCTGCCTCCCAGAGACCCGGACTCCGCCTGTGCTGGGCCGGGGGCAGGAGAGCTGCAGGCAGGGCTCCCTAATAAAGATCAGATTCTCCTCTCCTGTGTTTTGTTTTCTTGGTAGGGGGCGGGGGGAGCGGGGCGGGGCAATGAAATGGCCATAGCCACCGCTCCGAGAGCTTGGAGTTTTATCTCTTGCATCCTGGCTTGCAGCTGAGTCGCTTGGGGGCCAGTCACTTCTACGTGGGGTCCTGTTTACTATTAAAAGATATGCAGTGGTCACTAGAGTGGGGAGATGTGGAATTTAGAATCCTAGTCTGCCACTTGTTCACTGTAACTCACCCCACCCCTCCACTCATCTGAAAAGTGGGATGGGTGGGGAATGCTTGTCCCGAAGGTCACTGAGCCCGGGTGGGTTGGGGCGGAGGTCCTTTGGGTGGGCGAGTTTGGGAGCTGGTGGGCTCAGGATGCTGAAGCGGCCCCTCCCACGAAGGTCCGGGCACCAATGAGGATTGATCTGCTCCCATCACGCCCCCACCCGGCACTCAGGTTGCTTAGCAACCAGGGAACCTCGAAAAAGCGAGCGCGCGCACGCGCACCCCCTCAACTGGCCGGTAAGTACTGCTCCCCGCCTCCACACCAGCAGCGTCTACCACCTCTGCCGCTGTCCTCTTACGGGTCCCCCTTCATCGCTCTATCGCACACCCAGCAAAGTCCCTGCGCCCTGCCCTAGCCCCTCCTCAAGCGCCCCCCCTCCTCCGCCCCAGCTTGGCAACAGTTAAGGCCTAATGCAGGCACCGCCTGGCCTCCAACGTGCGCGGGTCTGACGTCACTTCCGCCGGCGACCCCTTCCTGACCCTGCCCCACACACCTTGTTAAAGGATCGGAGCCACCCGCAGAGGTGCTTGTAGGTTCTTGCTCCAGCAGCGGCTGTGGGGAGGGGTTCTGGGCCATGGGGAGCTCAGTCTATTACCTGGCATGGGCTGGGGGTTCGATGGCCTTTCCCCAAGGAAGCCCCGGAGCCTGGGAGGGGACCCTGTATTGCCAGGTTGGTGTCTGCAAAGATATTTAAGGGTAGATCACTGAACGCCACGGGGTTGGGGACCGAGACCCCAGGAGACGTTAAGAAGGTGGTTGTGTGAAGGGGGCAGCCTGTTCTACGGTGGACTTCACTTGGGGGGCCCCAAGCATCCTCACTGTCCTCACCCGGGACATGCTGCTGCTGGTCCCCACCCCTGGGGTGCTTGGGGACCAGAGGCACCCTCCTGACGCTGACCTGCTTGTTTTCACCAGGTGCACACCTGCTCCCTAGGGGCACAGGGACTGTCATGGCCCCCAGCCACCTGTCAGTGCGGGAGATGAGGGAAGATGAGAAGCCCCTGGTGCTGGAGATGCTGAAGGTGAGGGGGGCAAGGGCACCAGTGAGCATGGGGACAGGGGCAGCACGGTGAGCCAGCTTTTCCTTTTAAGCCACTTCTGGCTTGGTCCCTTCTCTCTCTAGTGCCTTCTAACTACCCTTGGGGTTAGGAGGGTTTTAACTATGAGGGCTGTGGGATCTGTGTCTCCTACTCCACACTCCTCAGAGCAGAGCCTGGGGGCCTCAGCCCTGTACTCATCCTCTACTCCAGCCCCCTCTCTTGCTGTCCAGAGCATGCCCATTTTCTGGCCTGGGGGCTGTTGCCAATTCTTTTCTGGCCTCAGCCTTCCTTGGTGCCTCCTGAACGTTCCTCTCCTGAATTGGATGCCTGCACAGCTCCTAATTCATTCACTCACTCATTCAAAGCCCAGTGTGCCAGATGCAGTGTTTACTGGTGCACAGAGCAGATGTGGTCCAGGCCTTGCCTGTCCCTCTGCCACAGGCCCGGCCACACTGCCTTCCCTTCTCCTTTGAGAGCCCCCACCCTGAATCCTTCGTGGGCAGGGTCTGCTCCCTCTCCTCGTTCCTGGTGTTCACAGGGACCCTAGCTGATGGGAGGCTAAGTCCCCTACTCTGACTGTTCCTCCTACCCACAGGCTGCTGTGAAGGACACTGAAAACCGAGTGGCCCTCCACGCCCTGACACGGCCACCTGCCCTGCTCCTCCTGGCGGCGTCCAGCAGTTGCCTGCGCTTTGTGCTGGCCTCCTTTGCCCTGGCCCTCCTTCTGCCTGTGTTCCTGGCCGTGGTGGCCATGAAGCTGGGCCTGCGTGCCTGGTGGGGCTCGCTGCCTCCACCGGGCGGCCTAGGGGGGCCCTGGGTAGCAGTGCATGGCTCAGGTGATGTGTGCGGGGTCCTGGCCCTGGCCCCAGGCTCTAACTCGGGGGGTGGGGCCCGGGTCACTCGCCTCTCTGTCTCCCGCTGGCACCGCCGCCAAGGCGTGGGCAGGCGGCTGCTGGCCTTTGCAGAGTCCCGGACACGTGCCTGGTCAGGGGGTATGGGGGAGCCCCGGACCCGCCTCGTGGTCCCAGTGGCCGTGGCAGCTTGGGGCGTGGCAGGGATGCTGGAAGGCTGCGGCTACCAGGCTGAGGGGAGCTGGGGCTGCATGGGCTACACGCTGGTAAGAGAGTTCAGCAAGGACCTGTGACTCCAACATGAGCACCTATTGTGTGCAGGAACTTTCATATCCTCCCTGTGCGAATCACCAGCCTGGTCAGGGCCCAGAAACTGAGGCCTACAGAGGAAAAGACAGCCTGAGGCCTGACTTTCGTGTCTGAACTTCTCAGAGTGGTCAACCTGTCTTCTGGCCCCCTGCCTCAGATTCTGTCTGCACTGAGAGATCACCCCAGTCTGTTTCTCTGCAAAGCCTACATTGTTTGTGCTACCGGCCTGGGAGACAGAGAGAGGAGGAGAAGAGACTGAGCAAGTGTGCCCCACCAAGCGTTAGGACTTGGGGCAGGGGCATCCCAAACTGGGATGAGGCCCCCACCATGAATGGGGTGGGGTTTGATGCCTGTGCTTGGAGAGGATGAGTCCGGAGCCAGAGGGGATGAGCAGAGCCTCTGCCGGGGTGGGTTTTCTCCTAGAGAGACCCTGCAAGGAGTGGGTGAGCACAGGGAGGCTGGCAGCCCCTCCCTGGGGGAAGGGGATTGCTGAGAGGGGTGGCCAGACCCGTCTGGTTTTTTACACCCGATTGTTAATAAAGCCTGAAACTGCTCTGCGCCTGGCTCTCTCTCTCTCTGATGCCTTTTCCAGTCTGTCTCAGAACCCCTCCTTCTGTCTGACTCCTCCTTTCCTGAGTTGACATTAATTGTTGGTGGGGATGCTGGCTCAGGAGAAGGGGAGGCATGAGCTCACGGCAGCCTCGCTCCTAGCCAGCCCTCTGACTCACGCTCCCCATTACCAAAGTTTTCCACCTCCCAGATGCCTGGTGCAGAGAGAGTGAGTGTGTGTGTGTGTGTGTGTGTGTGTGTGTGTGTGTGCAGCTCAGTCACCTCCTGCGCCAAGGCCTTGACCTTTGGTCTGCCCAGTCCTCCACCCCAGTTGCCCCCGGGGGATGTATAAGTTCAACCACTTCTCCCTCAGATGGGGGGCGTTTGCATCCAGCTCCACCCTGGGGAATGGAGTTTCCTTTTCCAATCTAGGAAGTCCTTCCTGATGTCTGGCTGGAAGCCCTCTTGCTGCTGATCCCCAGCTGTGCCAAGTCCTGAAGCCCCACAGCTCCTGTGAATCTACCCTCCAGCCCCTATACCCTGGTCCAATCCACACTTCCCTGCTTGGATAAGAGAGGAAGCAGATGGGTGGGTGCCTCGCCCATGCCATCCCTTCCCTGCAGCCTGCCGTCCTCAGCATCTCTACACCCTGCATGCCTGGCTGGCCTGTGTGGGTGTTTGCTGTTGGACATCCTCCCTCCAGTCCGCCACCCCCCTCCTCCCCAGGCCTCAACCGCTGGCCAGCCCCCTCCCCGCCCCCCTCCTGTCCCCTGCTGCCTCCTCGGCAGCCTTTCTTGCTCCTGGCAAAGCATCCAGCTCCTGCCTGCTCCTCCCGGGTCCAGGGCGCTTCAGCAGGCTTTCCCCCCTTCCTCCAGTGGCTGCTGCCTCCTCCCCTCTCCTGATCCAGTCCCCTCTCACCCATCTTTGCCCTGGACTCTGCAAACATGAGGGTCTTGGCCTGCCTCCTTGGTGAGTGACCCTTTCTCTTTGGGGACTTGGGGGCCTGGGCCCCACCCTTTGACCCCTGAGCACATACAATCGAAGGGTCCGTTCTTCCAGGGCCCATTCCTGGTGCTTGGGGACACAGGACATCTGCCCTCCCTGCCTGACCCCCCAGGGACCCAGCCTTCTACATGCCCAGCCCCACCCTCTTAGGAGGCCCAGGGACCTGCCTGCCCCCACCACCAGCCCTGACCCTGTGGGGGGTCACACACCATTTGACCTTTAGCCAGGCCTCTCTCTTGGGGAGCACAAGGGCCTGGTCCCCAGCCCTGATCTGTGGCATCTGGGGCCCTGCCCCTTGGCCCAAAGTCCTGCTTTCTTCCCAGTAGGGGTTTCTGGTTCAGAGGTGCGAGGATGTGTGTGTGTGTGTGTGTGTGTGTGTGTGTGTCGGGGTGTTCAAGACTGGAGAAAGGACCCTGGGCCTGCCCCTCACTGTGTCCCACCCCTCCAACCTTCCTTCCAGTGGCTCTGATGGGGATCCAAGCTGTTGGTAAGTGTCCCTGAACACTCCTTTGTCTGGCCTCACCCAGCAGTAAGCCCATCCCATTGCCAGTGTCGCCCTCCCCTGAGATCCTGGCCACCTACCATCCGGCTATGACCTCAGGCACCATTCCCCCCAGAACTACCCCAGCAGCCAGCCACCCGCTTTCTACAGGGACCAGGGTCTCTCACCACTGCTTTCCTGGGCCTGCAGGATTTGGGGTCTCCACTAGCAGCGGGGTACTGGACTCCTCCCAGTCATACTCTGCAGGACAGCCCCTTGCCCCGTGGCCTCCAGGATGTCATAGTCTTTCCTCCGTTCCCCCAGAGTGGCTGCGTCTGGCTGATGGTCCCCACGGGTGCGCAGGCCGGCTGGAAGTGTGGCACAGTGGGCACTGGGGGACCGTGTGCGACGATGGATGGGACCTGCGAGATGCTGCAGTAGCCTGCCGGGAGCTGGGCTGCGGGGCGGCGCTGGCTGCCCCCGGAGGTGCCTTCTTTGGGGAGGGTGCAGGTCCCGTGTGGCTGAGTGAGCTGGCCTGCCGGGGCAGCGAGGGGCAGCTGGGCCTGTGCCCCCACCGAGGGTGGAAGGCCCATGTGTGTTCCCATGAGGAGGATGCAGGCATCGTCTGTGCAGGTAGGGACCCCAAGTCCTCAGCCCCGTCACTCTGAGGCTCCAGAGGTCCCAACATCCCCTCCAGAGCCAAGGGTCTCCCTCCAGGACCCCAGCTTACCACTGCCCAGGGATTCTGGCCCAGCCTCTCGCAGGGCCCGCCCCTCCAGAGCTTTCCTGCTCTCCGCAGGTCAGCGCGTGGCTAACTCGAGGGACACAGATGGTTCACTTTCATTCCTGGATGGGGACCCCTGGCAGGGGCTGTCTGGGGAGCAGAGCCCCAGCTCTGAGGAACCCCCTGTGACACACAGTGAGTGAGCCCACCCACGTCCCCTCCTGCTTCAGCCATGGGGGAGAGGGGCCTTCCACACTCATATTGCCCAGGGGACAGACAGATGCCCATCTCCACCCCAACCCCAAGGGTCCTGGCATGGCCCCCCAGGCAGGAGGGATGAGTGGCTCCTTCTCTCCTTACTGCCTCTTCTTCCAGCCCCTCGCCCAGCTGGGACTCCCCAGAGCAGTTCCCGGAAGAAGAGCCCACGGCCTCCCAAGCAGGCCAAGTCCACCAGGGCCCCTGCACTGATGGCCGGAGCCACGCGCCAGGGTAAGTCCCTTATAGGCCTCTCCTCCACAGATCTGGACCAGCCTGGGCCCCCCGCATGTCCTCCTGAGTGAGGCCCAGCTCCCCCACCCCACCCCATCAGGGAACCCAGATGTCCGTTCCCGGCACCCAGGCACTATGCGCTACTCACATTCTCACTCTCCCTTTAATGGCCAGGCTGGCAGGTGGATCTCAGGCCACTGCCCTCTCCAGGCCTCAGTTTGCATCGGTGGAAAACCAGGGGTGTTTAAATCCACTTATCCCAGCTGCCTCACACAAGATCCCTGTCCATCCCCACAGAGCGGCTGCGCCTGGCCTCTGGCCCCCACGGTTGTGCAGGCCGACTGGAGGTGTGGCACGGTGGGCGCTGGGGGACTGTGTGTGACGACGGATGGGACCTGCGTGATGCAGCCGTGGCCTGCCGGGAGCTGGGCTGTGGGGGTGCACTGGCCGCCCCAGGAGGGGCCCGATTTGGCCAGGGCTCGGGGCCCGTGTGGATGGATGACGTGGGGTGCGGAGGCGGAGAGCAGGCCCTGAGGGACTGTCCCCGGAGCCCCTGGGGTCGGAGCAACTGTGACCACAGCGAGGACGCAGGGCTGGTCTGCACAGGTGCGTCCTCCTCCCTGAGCCTGGGTCTGCCCACTGCACAGTGGGATCTGCGGTGTCTCCTTGGATGTCTAAAGCAGAGTGTGCAGTGGGGCACAGAGCTGGGGGCCGGGGACAGTGAGGGGTCCCCCCATGTGCCACAGGGTAGGAAGCATGTGGGGCCAGAAGCAGGGCCCAGTTTCTGGGAGGTAAATTGAGGCTTCAGAGAGGGTTATGTTGAGGAGAAGTGAACTCCACTGAGATGCCTGGGGGAGCTCAATGCCTTAATGCCTTTAATACCTCAGAGTGACCCTGTGGGGAGTCCCTTTCATTTCTGAGGAGAAGTAAGTGCAGGTATTTCTGGCCTCTCTCTCTGGCCTGCAATTCCGCCTCCCTACATACTGATTGGTAGAGAGATGGACTCCACACTCCCTCAACTTTTATCCCAGAAAGACCCAACAGAAATGAATTCTAAAACTGACAAGAAGTTACTATCTAAACTAGTTTTCATTGTGGGGTGGGGGGCAATTTTCCCACTCCCCAGGGGACATCTGTAAACCCTGGAGACATTCTTGGTTGTCACAACTGTGGGTGCTCCTCACATCTGCGGGGTGGAGCCCAGGGGTGCTGCTGGACAGATGTCCTGGACAGGGCCTGGGAGGCCCCACAGGATGGTCTGTCCCAGATGTCAGCAGTGCAGCTGGGAGTGGAGACCCAGGCCAGGAAGGGGGATGGCAGGGCCCGGGGGCACAGCTCTCAGCGATAGCCCTGGGCAGCAGGGACATGGGGAGAGACGGGAGCTGGACTCTTGGTGAGTGATGCCCGTCTCGGAGCCCTTTCTTCATTTGCAAACTGAAGATGGAACAGCCACTCTGCAGCATCACATTGGGCTGGGCTCTTACCTGCTCACCCTTCACGGTTCCCCTTTCTCTGTAATTCTCCTTCTCCCCACATCCAGGTCCAGCCCCCCGGCTGCGTCTGGCTGATGGCCCCCATGGGTGCGCTGGTCGCCTGGAGGTGTGGCATGGTGGACGCTGGGGGTCGGTGTGTGATGATGCCTGGGACCTGCGGGATGCCACAGTGGCCTGCCGGGAGCTGGGCTGTGGGGCTGCACTGGCCGCCCCTGGAGGGGCCTTCTTTGGGGAGGGGGCTGGACCCATCCTCCTGGACGATCTTCGGTGTCGGGGAAATGAGACAGCACTGAGGTTCTGCCCATCAAGGCCTTGGGGCCAGCATGACTGTCACCACCGGGAGGACGCCGGGGCCGTGTGTGATGGTAGGGCTCTGGGAAAGGCTGGGGAGGTAGGTGTGGTAGAGCCTGGTGTGGACGGGCCAGAAGTGGGGGGCTCACGTGTTTCCCTAATGTACCCTACGCCCCTCAGTCCCTCCATCCAGACTGGCCACGTGCCCCGTCTTACCTGTGAAACCTTGTCCTACATTGTGGCCCTGGGACAGGCTGGGTGGTGACTACCTCTTCCCCTACCCCTGTCTCAGGTATACCTCTTGCGTATGTCCCTCCCACGGCCTCCACAGTCGGCAGCAACAGCTCGATGCCCAGGAAGACAGGGCCCAGGCCCCCACCCCCTGCCGCAGGCCAGGCTCCTCAGACAACAAGCATTTCGCCTCTGCCCACCTCCCCGGCTGCCCCTTGGGAGCCTGGGCCAGAAGCTGGTAAGTCTGTTCTACACCCCAAGGAAATGGGGTCTTAGCTTGGGAGCAATTCCCCGCTCAGCCCCCGGTGCCCTTCCCCCATCTTACAGGGGCAAAGAGAAGGGTAGGGCATAGGCACCCAGGGCCCACACTCACTTTAGTGCTCCATGGTCGCCTTCTAAAAATGCAAGGTGCTTTTTGAAGGCTGCCTCCTTCTTACCAGTACCAAAAAGACTGGGTCAATGATGGCTGTTGTTTTGAAATATAGGCTTTATTATTATTCAAGGATGGCGAGGCCAATAGATCAGGAGGTGAGATCAGGAGGCAATATCGTTGGAAAGGTAGTGGTTTCTTAGTTCCCAAGAAAAGAGGCCGTGCACTCCACACATGCCACACATGCCCACATGAGGATCAGGGTCGGCCAGGAGACAGAGGGAGGTGAGGGAACTGTTGACAGGAGCCTTGCCCGGTTCCTACAGGAGGAACAGGCCCTTGTCAGTTTTTGTGGTATCTGCCCTGGGGGATGAGGGCAGGTGAACAGTGGCCCTGAGACTGTGGGCTCTGGACCAGCTGGTTTGCATACGAACCAATGGCAAGCACTAGTCGTTGCCTATCTCTAGGAGTCAGCTACCCTGGGGAGGGGCCGTCCCTCCAGTGTCAGCAAGGCCCAGAGATGTCAAAGCCTCAGAAATACAGAAAATATAAAGGCATGATTAACACAGCTGTCTCCTCAAGGTTAGAAAGGGCTGGAAAAAGAGGGCACTTGTTCACTATTACTGGAGGCCTCTTTCCCCTTTGTCTGAAGAAGAATAATAACAATAACAACCACCACTGACTCAGCACTTGCTGGCTTGCGTGTGGCAGTGCTTTTGCAAGCACTCTGAGTTTTCAGCAGGTACCTGTCCACCACTTATCCCGGGTATGCTTCTGGTCTTCGTGTCACAGATGAAGCCACAGCTAAAACACAGGAAAACCAGGACTTCAGTGAAGGCAGTGTGCTCCGGAGCCCACAGCCTTTATTTTTTTATTGTGGTAAAATATACACAACACAAAAGTGACCATTTTAACCATTTTTAAGGATACAGTTCAGCAGTGCTAAATACATTCAGGATGTTATGCAGCCATCACCACCTCCATCTCCAGAAATCCCGGGCCCATTAAACACTAACTCCCCATCCCCTTCCTCCAGCCCCCAGCACTCACTGTCCTACTGTCTACGAATTTGACAACTCTAGGGACCCCATATAAGTGGAATCATACAGAATTTGTCCTTTTGTATGTGGCTTATTTCACTGAGCATAATGTTCTCAAGGTTTATCTGTGCTGTACTATGTGTCAGAGTTTCCTTCCTTTTTTATGGCTGAATAATATTCCATTGTGTGGATGGACTATGCTTTGTGTATCCGTTGGAATTTTAGGCTTCCCACCTTTAGCTTTGTCGATAGTGGTGCTGTGAACCTTTGCGTACCAGTGTCTGTTTGAATACCTGTTTTCACCCTATTTTGGGTAAGTCCCTAGGAGTGAAATTTCTGGATCACATGATAATTTTATGTGTAGCTTTTCAAAGAACCATCAGACTGTGTCTGGCTCTTTATGCCTGTGCCTAATGCAGACGATGCACAGCACATGTTTTAATAAATCCTTGCTGCTTGGAAGGAAGGACGGATGGCAGGGGAGGTGGAGGAGGACTGAGAGAGTGAACAGTGTCCCTGACTAAATCTTTGGGTCTCTTCCATCCCAGGGTCCCCCCAGTTGCGGCTGGTGGCTGGGCCCAGCAGGTGCTCAGGCCGGCTGGAGGTGTGGCATGCCGGGCTCTGGGGAACAGTGTGTGATGACAGCTGGGACCTGCGGGATTCAGCTGTGGTCTGCCAGGAGCTAGGCTGCGGGGGAGCTCGGCAGCCAGACCCATCTGCGGACCGTTTTGGCTGGGGTGCTGGTCCCATCTGGCTGGATGATGTAGGGTGTGTGGGGACAGAGACTTCACTCTCTGATTGCCCTGCCGCTCCCTGGGGGAAGCACAACTGCGCTCACAATGAGGACGTTGGTGTCACCTGCACTGGTAAGGAGCCCTAGCCATGCATTGGCTCCGGGAGGACTTTCTGGAGGAGGGAACGGGAACTAACATCAGCGCTAAAGTTGATCGAATGCTCACCTTTTTTTTTTTTTTTTAATTTTATTGGGGAACAGCCATGGTCATTGGTTACACATTGCTTTCATGCTACAATGGCATAGTTGACTCTTTTTAAGGAGGGCGCAGCTCACAGTGGACCATGCAGGGATCGAACCAGCAACCTTAGTGTTATCAGCCCCATGCTCTAACCAACTGAGCTAACCGGTCATCCCCGAACACCCACCTTTTAAGCCCTGACACTGGACTGGATGTTTTCGCACTTCAGACTGCATTCACACCCCACAATAAGTCCAGGTTGGTAGATGTTACTGATGAAGATGCTGAGGCACAGAGAAGTTAAGTAACTTGCCCGAAATCACACAGCAACCAAGTGGCAGAGCTGGGATTCTTCCTCCTCTTCCTCCTCCAAGAATTAGGGAAACCTTCCTCACAGAGGGGAGCTTTGTCCTCTCTAAGATTAGATGAAGCAGCCACAGGGGCACCAGGACATGAAGAGAAGCCAGAGTGAGGGCCTGCTGCAATAAACTCAGGCATCACGTTTGTCATTGGTTTGCCAACATATATTGAGTGCCAGACACTGAGCTCTGGCTGGGTCCTCAGAATGCAATGAACACGGCCTGGCCTTTGAGAAGCTCACAGCTCATGGTGGGAAAGAGACGCACCAACAAATCACTGCAAACCTGTGTGACATGTTAGAATTTGGGGGGTGTCCAAGACCGTCCACAGCTTCCATAATTTTCTGGAAGGACTCACAAAATCAGCATTGCCGTCATACTGAGGGTTATGTTTATTGTGAATGGACACAGATTGACATCAGCCGAGGGTAGAGGCATGTGGGGCAGGGTCCAGGAGAGACCCATGTGAAGCTTCCAGGCGTCCTCTCCCTGGGGGTCGTGACAACACACATGCTAAATTGCCAACCAAGGAAGCCCTCCCAGCCTTGTTGTTAGAGTTTTTAGAGGAGCTCAGTCATGACAGACAGACAATCTTTTCAGGCAGGACATTCCCAGGGCTTCAGGTCACCTCCAGGAGCCAGGGGCAAAGGCCAAATCTTTCTTTGGGTGAAGTTAACCCTTTACTGCACACAGGTGCTAATCAGAAAGATGTGAGTAGTGGCGGCTGTAAGGATGGAGTCATCTATCTGCCTGGAGTTAAGACCCATTTGCTCTGTTATCGAGGGTCACAGGAGCCCCAGAAGTGTCTTGAGCTAGGGAGTGACCTGGTGGTCAGTGAGAGCTGTGTGGGGAGGAAGGGAGACCCATCGGAAGGTACAGGAATAGATGCCACGTCCAGGGAGATGGAGAGTACAGGTCGGGTGTGAGAGGCGAAGGGAGTCAGTAATATCATGATTGTGAGTGCCAAGGAGGCAGGGGACAGTGTCGGGTTTGGCTGGCCACAGTGTGCCCAGGGTCAGGCACGGTGCCTGACTCACAGGAGATGCTTAATAAATGTTTGTAACATGAATGAATGAATGAATGAATGGGAGCTTGGTGATTGACTGCAGAGGGGAAGATGAGAGAGGAGGGGCGTGGACTAATGACCTTGGTATCACGGGGTCTGCCACCTTCCCTGTCCTCCCCTCCACCTTCCAGGGACCCCTGGCTTGGACTCCATCTCAGATCCCATCAGCTGGCGCTGGATCCATGGCCTGGGCAGAGACTCGGATGCCTGGCTCCCTGGGGAGCTGGCCACCAAGCCCTCTGCAAGGCTGACCCCCAGTGTTCCTGAGAAAACCACCAAGACCCCTGGGAAAATGCCCAAGAGCACTAAGAAGTGGGTGACCAAGCATGCAAAGAGGCCAACCACTCAGCCCCCTGTGACGCCAACCGCTAAACACTCCAGGGTCCCGGGCACCCAGGGTCCTCCAGAACTGACTTTGCAAACCAACTCAGCCCTGAACACTGAGGTACCCCACAGGCCGACCTCACACACCACCACAGTGCTGACTCCCCGGGTCCCCCGCGTATGGACCTCTAAGACTTTGGCAACGCCAACCACTCAAAGTCCCCAAGAGATGACCTCTGAGGCCACCGTCAAGCGAATCCCTCTGGCCTCTGTGGAGCCATCAGCCAAGATCCCAGCAGAAGGTTCTCCAGTGTCATCCAAAGACCCAGTCCCCTCCCCCACTGGGGGCACCTCTGGGGGGTCAGGTGAGTAGAGGGCTCATGAAGGGGCAAGGCTGACCCCAGCTGTCCCCTCTTGACCTGGGACCTTCATTATAGGCTCGTTCCGAGTTCGTCTGGCGGATGGGCCCAACCGGTGTGCCGGCCGGTTGGAGGTGTGGCATGCTGGACGCTGGGGGACAGTGTGCGATGACAACTGGGATCTGCGGGATGGCACTGTAGCCTGCTGGGAGCTGGGCTGTGGACGGGTCCGGCCCCGCGTGGGCAAAACCCACTATGGCCCAGGGACTGGGCCCATCTGGCTGGATGACATGGGTTGTAAGGGGACCGAGGCCTCGCTGAGCGACTGCCCTGCTGGGGCGTGGGGACAGCACAACTGCGACCATGAGGAAGACGTGGGATTGACCTGCACTGGTACCAGGGATGGTGGGGGTAAGGGGTGGCCAGGGGCATGGAGTCGGGTCCATGGGGTCGGGGGACCCAGAGTTGCACCAAGAGATTCTGGAAGGGGAGTTTGAAGCAGCAGCAAGGACCTCTGAGATGGGATGGGGCTCAACCCTTCCCCAAATTCCCCCAAGGCCATGCAGATGAGGAGGACTACCCCTCCTGGACCTGGGACCCTACCTCTGCAGAGGACCTGGCCCAGGGGACCACCGCTGCAGGGGCATCTGGACATACTGTCTCCTGGGGCAGCACCCGGAGCCCTGGGGCCACCTCCCCAGCAACGAGGCACCCTCCGAGCCCAGGTGAGGGCATGGCTGGGTGGGGAGGGACCTCTATGCATCCTCTGCAGGGCTTCTAGAAAGATCCTGCTAAATGAGCAGGTCTGGGTCTCAGAGACTCCGGACACATTTTCTCGGCTCCAGGGACCCTAAAAATGTTCCTTCCTTCAGCTCATCTATAACATTTTCCTCCA
Organism: Hipposideros armiger; assembly: GCF_001890085.2. NCBI lineage: Eukaryota > Metazoa > Chordata > Mammalia > Chiroptera > Hipposideridae > Hipposideros > Hipposideros armiger. The sequence goes on along the minus strand of NW_017732092.1, from coordinate 379,463 downwards.
GGGCCTAGAAGAGGTGATCCCGTGTGTCTCTGAGAATCAGATCAGGCTCAGCCCAGCCTGGGCCCACGTCCTCCTGCTAGCCGACTGGGGCCTTTGGGAATCAGCCGTGATACCCAAGCCTGCACCCCTCAATTCAGAGCCAGACCCCACAGCAGAGGTCCACACTGTCACCACGTTGTGGCCCCCACCCCAGCTCCCTCAAACCCCTTCTCATTCCCCATGTCCTGGTCTGGGAGAATCTATGGCTCAGAGATGGGGTGGGGACACCTGGATGGAGGGTCCTGTCTCCTGCCTGTGCCCAACAGGGTCAGCCTCCAGCCCCACAGCTCTATCCCTCTCTGCCCTGTGGGCTGTGTCTCGCTGTCTCCAGTCTCTCTGCGACAGCTTCCTTCTGTCCCTGTGCATGTGCGTGTGTGGGTGCATGTGATAATCTCTATTCCAGCCCAGCATTGCCATGTCTGTGGATCCACCTCTGCCCCTCTTTTTCACATCCTGTTTCGCTCTTTTTCTTTCATCATTTCTCACCCGCCTCATTGTTCTTTTTCATGGTCAGTTTCTCTTTTTCCCTGTGTCTTTCTCTTTTTTCTTTCATTTTCAGTTGCTCACCCTCTGCATCTCACTCTGTTTTCCAAGGTCAGTTTCTCTTGCTATTTCTCTCTCCAACTTCTCATGATTTTTTCATGATCAAGTTCACACTCCCATCATTTCTATCTCTCACTGTTTTCCAGTCAACTTCTTGTTATCTCGCCCCCACTTGTGTCTGTCTCTTTTTTCCTTCATTATCCATTGCTCACCATTCTCATTGCTATTGCTGGTCTCCTCAGGGTCAGTTTCCGTTTGTCACCATCTTGCCTGTTTTGTTTCCTTATCAAGTTCCCACCCCACCCTCTCCCTCACCACTTTCCATGCCAGGTTCTCTGTCTCCCTTCTCTCCTTCTCTCCCTACCTCACCCCCATCTGTTCCCTCCCCACCGTCCCTCTCAGCCCTTCTCTGAACCCCCATTCCATTTTGTCCTCTTGTCACCCCCTCGCGCTCTCACTCCCTCTGTTCCTCTCATGGTGGCTTCTTCCCTCAGACTTCCCAGGCGTCTTTATTTCTGCCCCTTCTCGCCTGTCCCACCAGTTGTGCCCCTTGGTTTCTCCCTCTATTTCTCCTTAGTCCTCCTGAAAGCCCCAGCTCTGCCCCTGTCGCCCTGCGCCCCTTGCCTGTTCTCTTGACTTCGTCCCCTCATGCCTCCTCAAAAGGACCCCGCTCCTTGTGCCCTTTCCTGCATTTTTCACGATCTCAGCACGCGTGCGCACACTGGGCCCTGGGCAAGTGAGGTGGGGCAGAGGATGAAGGGACAGGAGGAGCAAGCGTCAATAGTCCTTGAGCCTTGTGACGTCACCGTGCGCTGCGCCTCCTGATTGGCCGGTTGGCCCAGATCCACGGCAATAAAAGCCGGTAATGCTTGCTGCAGGCCCACAGGGTGGCTGTGGGTCTTGAGGAGTTAGCTTGGTGGGTGCAGGAGAATGGAGCAGGCCCTGGCGGTGCCGCGATTTTGGGGGGTCCCAAGTTGTGAGTTAGGACTCATCCAGCCCAGTTTCGAGAGGTGCCGCTCCTGCTGTGCTGTATAGCCAGGATTCCAGAGCCTTTGTTCTCTGCAACCGTGCGCGGCCTCCTTATCCTATAGCGCCTCCTCGTGGCGGAGATGGCCAGATGCTGGGCGCTCGCAGCTATGAAGGAGGCTGGGTCCCGCTCTCCGGGAATCCCTTCCTAGTCGGGAGAAGGCGGTACATGAGCACAAATACGTGCAGAAGTACAAACTGCGCAGAGGAGACATCAGGACAGTCACATATACAACTTTAGTAACGGGAAGACTTGGAGGGAGAGGCAAGGGTGATGCGGGGTTGCGAGCTGGAGAAGCGACAGACATGAATTCCTAGCCTCACTAGCAAGATGACCTTGAAAAAAATGGCTCCCCCAGATTTGATTCTCAGTTTGTTCCTCTGAAAAAAACCCACAGAGCTCCAGGGTTCCTGGCAAGAGTGAAGCACTGAAGCAGAGCTCTTACTCTGTGCTAGGCATGCATGATTCCAACAACTGGGTGACATAGGTCTTCTTGTTACGCCCATGTTTCAGGTGGAGAAAAAAATGAGGCTCAGAGAAGTTAAATTAGAACTCAGAAGCCACGCTTGAGATCCATTTTAAACGATTTCACACACATTTTACTCTTGGGTTTTGAAAGATTACTGACTGAAGTAATTACAGTCGTGAGTTCTGGAGTCCAACTGCCTGGGGTCCAGTGGTGGCTCCACCAGGATTAGAACTAGCTGGGTGACCTCAGGTCCCCAAGCCAATGAACAAAATGTGTGTGAAATTGTTTAAAACCGCAAAACATTGGTGGTTAGAATTATTTACAGATGCACAACAGCTGCAAGGACCTAGGGATGGAGTGACTGTCATTGAGCAATTGGCACAAGCCTCCCAGAGGAGATGGTATGATTTCCACCAGCGGGCACCAGGAGGAAGGGGACTCTCAGAGGGGCAAAGGCTGGAGCTGAGGAAATTGCACTGCCAGTCTAGAACGTTGTCATCAGCTCTGGACTGTTAGCTCATCATGTGTTAAGCTCTGTCACTTTCTGTTGCTGCCATAACATATCACCCCACATTAGTGGCTGAAAACAACTCAACTTTTTTTTTTAACTTTATTGGGGAACAGCCATGGTCATTGGTTACACATTGCTTTCATGCTGCAATGGCATAGTTGACTTTTTTTTTAAGATTTTATTGGGGAATTGGGGGAGGGGAACAGTGTTGGGGAATCGGGGAAGGGGAGCATACAGGTTGCTGTCCTCTTGTTCTTCAGTCTAGCTGTGGAGGACATCGCTTCACTGGACCATGTTGGTATTATCATTGCGCTCTTCCCAGGTGAGGCAGTCACTCGCTGGCCGTTGGACAGCCACTCACGGCGGCTCACAGCAGCTCACGAAAGTGCACGCCAGCTGCCGTGCTGGCCAGCCCCACTGCAGCCTACTCTGTCACCGGGGACTCATGGCAGCCCAGCTCCAGGTCGAGCTGTTGTTAACCATCTTAGCTGTAGAGGGCGCAGCATCACTGGCCCTCATGTGGGATCCAAACCAGGGCCCTGCTGCTCAGAGCTGGCGTCCCAAGCCAACTCTTAACCAACACGCCACTCGGCCGGCCCCATAGTTGACTCTTTTAAGGAGGGTGCAACTTACAGTGGCCCGTGTGGGGATCAAACCGGCAACCCTGGTGTTATCAGCACGACACTCTAACCAACTGAGCTTACCGGTCACCCCCAAAACAACACAAACTTATTTAGTAGTTCTGTAGGTTGAAGGTCTGACAGGTGTCTCACAGGGATAAAATCAAGGTGACATCAGGGCTGTTCCTTCGGGGTGCTCTCGGGAAGAATTCCTTCCCTTGCCTTCAGCTTGTGCATTCGTCTGCATTCCTTGGCTCATGGCCCCTTCCTTCACTTTCAAAGCCAGCAGCCTTGCATCTCTCTGACCCCTCTTTCTTCACATCTTTCTCTGTCACCACAACTGGGCAAAGTTCTCTAATTTTAAGGATTTGTATGATTAGATTGGGCCCACTTGGTTTCATACAGGATAATCTCCATCTCAAGGTCTGCACCCTTAAACCACATCTGCAAAGTCCTTTTTGTCACTTAAGGTAACTTATTCACAGGTTTTGGGGATTAGGGCATGGGCATTTTTGGAGAGCATTATTCTGTCAACCACAGGTTCTGTGTTGTAGAGACTCAGCAGAGACTATATATTGGTCGAATGAATGAATGAATGAGTGAATGAATGGGAGATTGCAGTGTAAGTCTGGAGAGAGTGTACAGGAGATGAAGCTGGAGGCTTATGAAGTGTGGATTTTCACTTTACAGTTCCTTGCGCAACATTTCTTGAGGCTTCCTGAAGGATGGATTTTAGAGACACAGACATTGATTCGTATGTCAAGTGTCTGCTATGAAACAGGAATGAGTACTTACTCCTGGGAACATGACTGTGGCAAGCAGAGCAAGGGAGGGGAAAGGGAGGCTGAGGTGTAATTTAAAATAGGATAGTCAAGAGGTAACTCCCTAAGAAAGTGACAACCTCAAGGAGGAGAGGGAGAAAGCCATGCAAGTATCTGGTTGGAGAGTGTTTCATACAGAGGGAACAGCACATGCAAAGTGCTCAGGTGGGAGTGTGCTTAGCTAGTTCAAGAAACAACAGTGAGATCAGCAGGGCTGAAGTGGAATGGTTGATGGGGTGATGGCAGGACATGATATCTGTGGTCCAGTGTAAAGATGTCTGCTGGGATTGGGAGCCTGGAGGGACCTAAAGGAGCATTCCAGGCAGAGGGAGGAGCATGTGCAAAGGTCCTGAGGTGGGACCTTAGGAGACTGGCCAGGACACCAGCATGGCTGGAGTGGAGTGAGCCAGGCAGTAGGGAGTGAGGGGAGGTGGCACCAGAGTCCCGGTTTCATTCTATGTGCTGTGACAAGCCTTGGAGGAGGACGTGCTAGGAAGGATGTGATCACTTGTGCGTTTCCAAAGCAGTGACTCAGGATGACATATGGGGAGTGCATGCATGGAGGCCGGAGGTCCTTGGACAAGTGACAGTGGCCTCAACCAGGGTGGCAGTGGAGACTGAGAGAGAAGTGCACATGTTCAAGATGTATTCTGAGGGTTGACCTGATGGAGTTGGGTGAGGGATGGGAGGGTGAGGACAGGGAAATTGGGGTGGGGGCCTGGCTTTTACTGGATCAGGGAACACTGCACCCCTGCACCTCACAGGCCCCAGAATGGGAATGTTAACCACTCCATTGGTGATGCACATGACACATCCAGATGGAGATTATACTATGTGCAATCCTGGAGCCCAGGGGTGCCTGGGCTGCACTTGGAAATTGACAGGATGGAATCTGAAGCTGTGGGTATGGATAAGGACAGGGAGATAGATAGCCCTGTCTAATGTCATTTCACACCCAGGTGGGAAGGTGTGGTGACTCATGGATTTGGGATATCACTGTCTGTTATGGCTACAGGAGGTCATGGAGAGGGGAGGAGGTCCAAGGTTAAATGCAGGATTACATTTAGAGGTCGGATGGTAATAACAGTGATAATAGCAGATGTTCGCTGAATCCCATCCATGTGTCAGGCCCTGTCTAGGTGCATCACATGGTTTAACTCACTTCCTCCCCACAGAGCTTTAAGAGACAAGTACTGTCTTTCCCCCCATTCTACCCATTCTACAGAGAGGTCGGGACAGCAAAGGACACCCTTAACCACTCCAGCCACGGAGACTGGAAAGGAGTGTGTGATGGGATTAGCTCTGAAGAACCCAGGGGCTGTAGAGCAGGGCATAACCTCATCGAGGGTGAATGAAAACCCACCAGGAAAGGAGTGGGGCACGATTTGGAGGTCTGCCCCGTGTAGAACCAGGCAGACTTGCCTGGGTCTGAAGCCTAATGCTGCTCCTTAGCTGTGTGACCTTGGGAAAGCTCCTTGCCCTCTCTGGGCTTCAGTTTGGTCACCTGTAGCAAAACTGTGGCTTCTCCACCCACCCTTTCCCTGTGAGATTGCCAAATTACAATGTCTGACAGCAGCAAGGATGTGGGATGAAGGTGGGCGAGAGAATCCACACCCACTTATGAGGGCAGTTTGACAATATCTAGGGAGGTGCATCTGCCTTCACAGTAATTCCACAGTTAGGTGTTGAGGAATTCTCGCCCATGAGCCCGAGGACACGGGTGCAAGGAGTCACTACAGCCATATCTGGAACAGCAAAACATCGGCCATAGCCTAACAGCCCATCATCAACAGGGCCATAGACAAGTCAGTGTTCGTATATTCCGAGGATAGAACAGTATACAGAGATGAAAAAGAAGGATCTAGAGTTCTACGTATTTAATCCAAAGAATAGCTTATCACATGCCCGGTCCAGCAACCTCATGGAGTAGAGGTCCTTGTGGTCCCCATTTTACAGGCGAGGAAACTGAGTCATGGAGAAGTTAAGTGAAGTGTCCACCCAGCTAGGAAGGGATGAAGCCAAAAAGCAAGCTGCAAGGGATGTGTGCAGTGTATATGCATAAGTGCACAGTCTGAAACTGGTCTAGGAAGCTAAAGTGTGGAGAAAGCAATAAGGTACCAGGGAGTCCTACATATGTGGTTAAGATGCAAAGACACTTTGGGAATAAGCTAAATTTCGGGCAGTGGTTCCCCTGACGAAGGGAAGGGATGTGATTTGGCCTCACGAGGGCTGTAAATATGCAATACTGCTTTTTAAAAAAATGCGTATTTTAATGAAAAAAATCACACACTATGGACTATTGAGCAGGTGGTCATGCCTTAGAACACATCCAAGTCCACACAAACGCAGGAATATGCCTGCAATTGCTGGGCTCGTGTTTTAACAGGAAGACAGCTTCAATGTGTGTTCTTAACGGGGTCCTCCTAAAACCCAGCATCTTGGGAAGAAGTCTTTAGTGACTCACCTCTAATGGGTTTTCTCCCCTAAACTCTTTTCCATTTTTC
>NW_017732092.1:342707-372284 GCF_001890085.2 Hipposideros armiger | reverse complement strand
AGTGTCACTGGCCCTCATATGTGGGATCCGAACCGGGGCCCTCTGGCATCCCAAGCGAGTTCTTAACCATCGCGCCACTCGGCCGGCCCTCCATTTTTCATTTTTAAATTAATAGTACCACTAATGGTTTTTAAATTCCTAGTGAGTATAGCCAACGGGTAGGATTTTATAGTTATCCTCTTACAGTATTTAACAGGCATGGGAAAGTATTTCATTAGGAACGGTTAATAATATATATGAAGGCCTGACTGTGGGGTCCGCCGCACCGGGCGTTGGGGTGACAACTGACCCTTGTCATTAGCATGTAATGACAGAGCTAGGAATTTCTGAAGTTGGTCTGGGTAGCCACAGAGCTCAAAGTGACCATGACAAACACACCTGGTGTCTCGGACACCGTTCTTCTGCCTGATTTTGTGTGTGGAGTAGGAAAATGACTTAATGGGCTCACTTGGGTAGAAAACAGAGGGGAAGGGAATTCCAGGAGGGGTGACAGCATGGGCAAAGGCTCAGAGGTGTGGAGGGCTGGATGTGAGTACCTCAAGGTTAAGGGTCTGATGTGAGCAGAACATTGTGTAGAAGGAGGTGTGGTGAGCTGATGTTGGAGAGGTGGGCAGGGGCAATTGTGAAGGAAGGTGAGCACATGGACTGTATGGTTGCACAGCCTTGTGAAGGTACACAAACCCACAGAATTGTGTACTTTAAGTAGGTGAATTGTAAGGTATGTGAGTTATAGCTCAACAAAGCTATTGTTATAAGTTTTTTGATCAACCAAACTAGAAGACTGAGCTATCATTCTGTTCTGACTATATAAAAGGGTATGTATATAATATATATTATAAATTTTTGTTGCATAAAATTGTTATGTAGAGGTTATCCAAGTGTATTCATCCAAAACATATAGGAAAAATAATATTATAGAAATGTTCCAGATAGTTCGGTAATAAAGTTGTTTTTTTCTGGGGAAAAAAATCAAGGGGAAGTGACACTCAGCTCTCCCTGTATCTCTCAAGGTGATGAGGACGGTTATGAGGACACAGCTTCAGGAGGGGCCCTGGCCAAGGGGACCCCCACTGCAGACATACCTGGACCCACTGTTACCACTGGCACCACCAGGAGCACAGGCCATCCCTCTCCAGCTCCAAGGGTCTGTGAAGAAACAGGTGAGGCATGTGGCTGAGGCAGGGGGACCAGGATATTTGTGTGGTGGCGTAGAGAGATGGACTACAAATTCCCTAATGGTGTCCCAACTCTTACCCTAGAAAGACCCGAGAGAAATATATCCTAAAATAAAGGGTTATTATCTACACCAGTGGGTCCTCAACTGGGGCTATTGGCAGTCTCTGAAGGCGGTTTGGATTGTCATGACTGGGAGTAGGGAGGCTACTGGCACCTAGTGGGTGGAGGCCAAGAATGTTGTTACACAGCCTACAATGCATAGGACAGCCCCCCAACAAAAAATCATCCAGCCTCAAATGCCAACAGTGCCAAGGTTAAGAATCCCTAACCTGTACTATGCAAGTCACCCTGACAAATGATAGGAAACCCTAAGGAAATGGGCAAAAGTAATGAACAGGTTATTCACAGAAGCGGAAGCCCACATGGCAAATGAGTAGTATATGTAAAAATGCTTGCACTCATGAGGAATCAGAAAATTCAAATTAAAACAATGATGAGCATGAAAAAAAATGGAAAGTTAGATAATACCGAATGTGGGTAAGGATGTGGGGAGACGGGCATCCCCACTGGATATAGCTATTCAATAAAAAACAACCTAGCAGTATTTAGTGAAATTAAATATGATTATAAATTGTACTCAGCAATCCTGCTATGTCAGAGAAATTCTTACACAGGCTTCCAAAGGAACATACCTGAGAATGTTGTTTGGAACGCTGTGATATCAGGGAGTTGGAAGCAAGCTAAATGTCCAACAGAAGGGGAATGGATAAGAGAAATGTGATAGGTGCACATGGTGGAATTCTATGCAATAGCTAATGCAATGACTAGCTGTATACACAGCAATATGGATCAGTGTTAACAACATAACCTTGGGGGACAAAGAAACAGAATATTTCCTGCAGAATGTTATTTGCAAAAATTAAAAGCACAAACATAAAAATAACCATACGCTTATATATTAATATAAATACATATATGCATTCTTTATTGTATAAGGACACACATATGTTTAGAGACTTGTCAAGTATATTCATGGAAGTCCATATGGGAGAAGGTGAAGGGGATGGAGATTGAGGGTAAGAGGAGAAAAGTTAAAATAAAACGAGAGGAAACTGTTGGTGACAATGCACAGAGGAATGTGATTAGCTTAGCTCTCTGTACCTTGGGTCTGAAAACTCTAGGTATCTGAGCTCTGACAATATTTAAGTAAGCTGAGATTCTTAAAAGAATAACCCAAAACAGTTTCTATTTATTGAGCAATATGCCACGTGTCAGGCACTATTCTAAGCACTTTCTATGTATTACTCCTTTAATCCTCATAAAACCCACATGAGCCTTGTCATGCAGGTGCTATAATTGTGCCCATTTCATAGATGAGACAAAATTGAGACAGAGACGTCAATGACTATGACAATATTAATAATTACAAGAGTGCTTATTATGTGGCAGGCATCGTGCTAAGTGCTCTGCGCACACATGATCTCCCCGAATCCTCATGAAAATTTTACAAGGAAGGTTTGTGGGTCCTCCATGGTTTATACATGGAGAAGAAACTGAGATTAAAGGCAGTTAAGTAACTTGTCCACGGTCACTCAGCTAGGGAGTGAGAAGCTGGGGTTTAAACCCAGGCAGCCCGGCTGGAGGCCAAGACCCATACTCAACCCTGAATACAGATGTTAGGGGGACAGGATGTGCCTCAAAGACCCCACAAGGAACAAGCGCAATTCTCTAGAACAACCAGCACAGGTGGTAATTTAAATTTCAATGAATCAAAAGTGGGAAAAAGGAAACATTCAGTTCCTTAGTGGAACCAGCCACACTTCAAGTGCCTGGTAGTCACATGTGACCAATGGATCCCATTTGGGACAGCACAGAGCATTCCCATCACTGAGAAAGTGATACTATGGGTGCAAAGGACCGGATTGAAATCTTGTCTAGGCAACATTTCAACTGTGTATGTGTGTGACCTTCTGCAAATTACTCACCCTCTTGGCCAGATTCCCGTCATCTGTAAAAAGGGGTTAAAATTCGCACTGACCTGGAAGCAGGGCCAGAAAGAGGATGAGGCTTCTCACTGTACCTGGGCCCAAAATTTCAGGGGATATCCAAACCCTCAGTAGTCAAGATAAAGAAAATATATTTTTTTTTTAGCTGAGCCATCCTCTCAGCGGCAACTCAGCTCAGGCCGAGCATCGAACCGCTGTTGCTCAGAGCTCGCATTCTTGCGTGAGCTCTTAAACCAACTGAGCCACTCGGCCGGCCCTAATAAAATCTTAATACAATAGTTTTTTAAATAAAAATGAATGCAAAAATAATCCATGGTGAACTAAAATAAATATCAAAATTTTAATTAAAGACAGGATCTGACCTACCTCATCGGACTCCCCCTAACCTCAGCTCTTCCAGGACCTGTTTTGGGTTGAAATTTTGACTTTTTGCTCATCATGGATCTTTTGCATGCACTTTGATTATTTAAAAATATGGTATAAGAATACTGATCTTGATTACTGAGATTACCTTTCCGAACCCTCCTGCACCTGCCTCATGCTTCTGCACCTTCTGACATCCCTAGCATCTCTCATACCCCTGCCCTCTTTGTCCCCCTTCATCCCCCTCTATCCTTCTACACCGCCCCCTCCCGCATCTCCTGTACCCCTCCACATCCCCACTCTCCTCTGCCCCATCCCCTTACACTTCCACCCTCTCCATTCCCCCCACCATCCTGCATCCCCCCGACATTTCCACCCCCTCCGCATCCCATACCCCTCCTCCACATCTCCCACCCCTCCCAGCCTGCGCATGCCCGCATCCCCCCACAGCCAAGAACGCCAGGTGGCGCCTGGAGACATCGGAGGAAGCGGGGAGGTGGGGCACTAGGGTGGGGTGAAATCTGCCAGCGACACATGACATACACAAGGCTCTGTGCCTTCCCATTGGTCGGCCCATCCCTGGGGCGGGGTGGGACATGGAGTGGTCAGAGCAGGGTGACCTCAGCCGTCTGTCCATCTTTCCTCCTCCAGGTTCTGGGAGGAAACCAGGGCCCGAACGCCGGCTGCTGCGGCCCACAGCGGCCAGGACAATGCCCCCTTCCTCTTCCCCAGGCCCGCCGCTGACCTCCGACTCAGCGCCACTGCTCATCTCTGATACACCTTCGACAGAGGTGACCTCTCACTCTCCTGACACTTTGCCATCCAGCCCAAACCCAGCCTCCAGGAAGAACTCTGACCTCACCTTGACGACTCCTGGCCTTACTTTGTCCACTTCTGGTGCCACCGTGGTTCCAGCGCTGACCCCTGAGCTTTCACCCACCCCACCACCCACCTTGCCCAAAGAACTGACCTCTGACCCTTCTGCACCGGCAGTGGTGACCCGCCTTTCTCCTACCTCAGAGCTGACCCCAGAATCTGACACAACCCCAGGTTGGGACACAACTCCATACCCCATTACAGTCCCAGGACCTTCCAGACCCCCAGACCCCTCCACAAGCCCCCACCCCACTACCACCCCTCCCTCCACCATGACCTCTCACCCCACCACAACCCCTCTCTCAACCACAACCCCTCACCCATCCATGACCTCTCACCCCACTACGACCCCTCAACCCCCCGCCACTACTCACCCCACCATGACTCCTGACCCAACCTCAACCCCTGTGATTACCACCAAGTCCCTTCTAACTTCCTTCGGAACGGAACTTCCCTTTCCCACTTCGGCCCCAACAGTGAAGCCCAGCCCGCACTCCTGGTTTACATTCATGGGGGCCCCTCACCCCTCCACATCCAAGATGTCAAGCCGAGAGCCCTCTCCAGCCTCAGAGTCCAGCCCCTCCAGGCCCTCTCCAGCCCCAAGCATGGACACATCATCCATTGAGGACTTAAAACCACCCAGAAGCCAGAACCCCACACTAACTCCTCTACCTATCCAGACCCCACACTCAGCCTCTGACCCTATTTTGAGTCCTAACCTTTCCCTGTCCCCCATGGCCCACCCCTTGGATCAACCTCCTCCTGACCACCTCACTCTAGGGCCAAACCCTGATCAAGGCCCAGGCTCCCTAGGCCCATGTGTGGCCCCAATGCCACCTGTAAGGGTCATGGCTTGCGAGCCGCCTGCCCTGATAGAGCTGGTGGCCGCTGTGAGGGATGTGGGTAGCCAGCTGCAGAGGCTGACACAGGCCCTGGAGCGGGACCAGCAGGAGCGCCAAACCCTGGAACTGAGACTGACCCAGATGGTAGAGGCTGCCCAGGGTCTGGGGCAACTGGGTGAGGTTATGAAGAAACTGGCAGAGGTGGCCTGGCCCCCCAGCACATCTGAACCAACCACCACCACCCCGGAGGAGGAAGAGAGGCCTCTGAGGGGAGATGTGTGACCCTATCTGGGACTTGAGGGGCTTACGACACTCCTAACCAAAAAAAAAAAAAAATAAAAACCAAAGTATTGAATTAAATACAAGATATGGATGACATTTCTGGGGGACTAGAGGAACCCTGGAGAGATGGAATTACAAGGTTGATCTGTTTGTGAATACCACAGGCACTGTGCAAGGCAGTGAGGGTGATGGTGGTAATGGTGATGAGCATGATGATGATGGTGATTCTGATAGTGAAGATGATGATAGTGAGGATGATGGTGGTGATGGTGACACATGATTGTGATGATGGAGATGATGGTGATGAAGATCATGGTGGTGATGATGGTAATGAAGGTGATGGTGATGAACATGATGGTGACGATGAAGATGATGGTGATGAAGATGATCATGGTGGCAATGATGGAGACGGCGGTCATGAAGAGGATCATGGTGGTAATGATCACGGTAGTGGTGATGACAGCGATGATGAAGCCCCATGAGGGCAAGAATCTTTGTCTTGCTCACAGATGTATGCCCAGCTCTTAGAGCCTGACACAGAATGCACACCCCATAAATATCTGTTGAATGCATGAGTGCATAATAATAACGATAATGACTAATATTCATTGGGTACTTCCTATGGGTCAGGCTCTGTCTGTTTGCAGGACTTTGCATGAGTGATGTCATTTTATCTTCATGAACACCTGCTGAGGAGGGTACTGTTCTCATAGCTCAGCAGAGAATGGTGAGCTTGGGAGCCCGAGTTTGAGCCCTTGTGGGCATGAACCTGAGTCAGTTACTTAACTTCTTGGTCTGAGTTTCCTGATTATAAAGGGGTAATCAATCATAGGTTTGCTGTGATGATGAACTGATGAATTAATACATGTGAGAGAGCGCTCAGCGCAGGGCTGGCTCTTAGTAAGCACTTATTATGTGATAGTATTATTATATTTATCCCCATTTCACAGCTCAAGGCAGGTGCCCCAGGTCACTCAGAGAACACTGGTGCTGGTCTGACCCAGGGCCCTTGCTCATAAGATAGCACATGCCCAAGTCCAATAATCCTGGGTTCAAGGCCATGTCCTGGCTGTAGGACTCTGGCAGTTCCTTTCCTTTCTCTGAGCCTCAGCTTCCCCCCTGTACAATGGGGATAGTACTAGTCCTGGCCTCTTGGGTTGTTGTGTAGATTGGATGAGTTAGTGTGGAGAAGGACAGAGCTCAGCATGTACCATGTGCTTAGTTAACCAGCGTGATCACGACCACTCTCTGCTGTGCTCTCTGTGCCTGACACATTGTAGGCTCTTAATACTGCCCATTCTCACCACAGCCCTTTGGAGGGAGGGACTTGATTCCCATTTCAGAAGAACGCTGAGGTTCAGAGAGGGCGAGCTTCTTGCCTCAGGCTACACAGCAGACCAGGAACTAAAACCCAGAATAACACAATGCAGATTCCCCTGCTTTGACTTTGGCTTGGGGTTCCAGGTTAGGACTTCTGTGATGGCCTCTATCTGGGAAGGCCCCTACCCCCCTTTGGGCTTCAGCTTGTAAACTGGGGGCTGTCTTGGAAGACCCCCCCAACTCCAATCCTGGCTCCTGCAGCCTCAGGCAGGAAACCATTCTTCCTTCTTTCTCCAGTCAGCCTGGCTCACAGGTCCTGGAAGGTCAGGGAGCTGGCACCCCCTCAGTTCTGCAAAGGCCAGCAGGGTCCAGTTACTTGCTGTCGGGGGAGGGATAATGTCTGGGGGTCCTGATAGATGGACTGTCTGCCTCCACTAACAGGCAAAGGAGTATGCAGAGAATCCCTGTTCCCCAGTCTTCATTAAGCCCAAGACTTAAATAACTGCTGATGGGTGATGTGGGGAGGACTGAGGGAACGGCTTCTGCCTGCATTCCTCTTGCCATCTGGGGAGTCAGGGGCTCAGAGGATGATGCCGCAGCTTGGAAGTAAAAAGACTTCTTTCCCATTTCCAGAAGGGAGCAGGTGAACCCCAGCTCTGGGTCATTCCAGAGGACCCAGCCCCTGGCCCCTTTCTGCAAGCCAGGATTGGGGGTGTTGTCAGGCACTCTGGCCCAAGGTCCCTCCACCCCCTGTCACCTTCCACCAGCCCTGAAGAAGCGGATACTTAATTATCTGGTCACTCTATCCCTATTTGGCCAGGCAGCTAAGCCCAAACATCTGGCCCCAGGGCCCAAGGCCAGGATGGGTGGCCACCCCCCACATACTGTTGGCCCTGATCCTGGACACCTCCCCTGGGACAGCTGAGTCCGATCCAGTGCCTGCCAGCTTGCAACAAGCTGATAACAGTAGCTTCAGAGGCCTAGCAAGCTCAACTGATGCAGAAAAAAATTCAGTTTACACACACACACACACACACACACACACACGCACACACACACACACACACACATGCTTAGCAAAGTAGGAGCAGAGGGGACTTCCTTAATCAGATTAAGGGTGGAAAGGAAGACACAGATCTGTAATTTCCCACAGGCCATAGAAAACCCTGAGGAATTGAGTGGACCAATGGTTTGTGTTACTAAGAGTTTAGCTAAGATGTGAGATCAGTACTCTGAAACTGTATTCTCACAGTTCCTTGCACCTGAAGCATCGCCCAGGGACCAGAGAAGCATGGGCCTCACCCAGGAGTTGGTATGAAAAGCAGAATTTCAGGTGTCATCCCAGACCTACTGGATCAGGTTCTGCCTTTGAACAAGATGGGGCGGGGGGCAATTCATGGGCTGCTAGTCAGGTCTGAGAAATGCTCCTCATGTCACTTGCAAGGCTGTGTACTAGACCGACCTGAAAATGAATGACCAAAAAAGATAGTGTTTACAGAGGCCTTGCAAGGCTGGCTGCCCTTCTGGGTACTTGGTAAAGGCTTTTCCGCAAGCAGGCTGTGAGCTGGGTGCTTTTGCAGATTTAATACTTTACAGTAGCTGCCCAGATGTTCTTCAGGATTTTTGATTTTGTGTTTTGTAAGTGAAGTCAACGGCCAGTGAAATGTGTGATGGGAGCCTGGAGCCTGGGCTCATGTAAAGCGCAGCTTTCTGGTGGGTTCTGGTGGCGAGATTCCTAGCCTTCTGCCCTCAGGCAGGCACTATGAGGAGAAGGAGAAAACGTTTTTCCTGTTGTTTTTTAACAATGGACACCCACAAATTTTGCGACTGGTCCTGCCAGCAAGTGTGGGGTTCCCCAGCTGTGGGGAGCCCAGAATTCCCAGGAATCACTGGCCCAGGTGAATGGGTCCTGGGTTGAAGGAGTTAGTTCATGGTGAATAGGTCCCGAATTCAGAGCTGTTAGGAAGGCAGGCATCTTTTTTTCTTTTCTTTTTAATGGCAATTCAGAGGTTCAGTGAAGAAAAGAGACCTGATCAAAGTCATAGCACGAGAGATTTGGAAACACCTGTTTTTTAGCAGCCTCATTGAAGTGAAATTTGCATGCCATAAGATTCACCCTTTTTACACGTACAATTCAATGGTTCTTAAAGAATTGTGCAACACTCACCATAATCTAATTTTAGAACTTTTCTATCACCTTCACCGCCCCCCAAAAGGAAACCTGTACTCATTAGCAGTCATCCCCACTCCCCCCCCCACGGCTCCACCCCTGACAATTACTAATTTGTCTCTATGGATTTGCCTATTCTGGACATTTCCTATAAATGGATTCCTGCTACAGATCAGCTTCTGTGATGGGCTTCCTTCCCTTTGAGATGTTTTCGAGTTTCGTTCATGATGCAGGATGCGTCAGTGCTTTCTTCTTTTTTATGGGTGAGTAATATTCCATTGTATGGACGGACCACATTTCATTTATCTATTAGCCTGTTGATGGACATTTGGGTTGATTCCATGTTTTAGCTATTATGAATGATGTTGCTACAAATGTGTGTGTATATGCATGTTTTCATTTCCTGTGGGTAGATACCTAGGAGAAGAATTGCAAGGCCACATGTAATTCTATGTTTAACACGTAGTGAAACTGCAGACTGTCCTCCCCAGTGGCTGTAACGCACCAGGGTTCCAACTTGTCCATGTCCTCACCACCACACGTCATGGTCTGTCTTTTGATTATGGTCATTTGGTGAATCTGAAGGCTTTTTCAGCCTCCTTTGCTGTCTTCATTTAGATGCCCCAACTCTAGTCTCCTCCAAGGAAGCCATGACCACCTCACCAACACACAGACACATGCTCACACAACTTGCTCGCCTACACTCACAGTCACCCCTATATATACGCACACACTGCCTCAAACTTACTTCCATCACATACCCACATTCACATACTCTCACATCTTCACACTCACAATGCATACTCACACTCCATATTCACACTCTCCCATTCATACACTCGCACTGACACTATTACACACGTGGTAACATTCTCACATGCACCCACACATTCATGCTCATAGTTATACACTCTCATACTCATACTCTTACACACATTCATGCTCACTCTTACTCTCTCAGTCACAGTCCCACACTCACACTCACACTCATGCTCACACAGTCGTACTCTTACACCTGAGTCACACTGTCACACACATACACGGACACACTCACACCTATGGTAACACACCCTCACACACTCACACCCCCAGTCCCTGGCACCCACTGATGGCAGCAAAACACCCCTGTGGTTTAAGAGCATGGGCCCTGGACAGGAGCCAGTCCGGGTTCGAGTGCTGCCTCTTCCTTGACTTGCCATGAGAGCAGGCTGACACCCTGGGTCAACTGTCACTGCCCACCCGTGACCCGTGACCTGGGGTGGCTCTGAGGGACCAAGCAGATGCCACCCACCCTCCAGGGGGCTGCTTGAGGAAGAGCTGCTTCGTTAGCATTAAATGTCACCATTATTATTAGGTATCAATTAATATTCAATCAGCATTGTCCCGCCCCTTCCAGGGACTTCCTGGGACTTTCAGTCCTCCTCCCCTGCCACTGGGGGCCATCACTGGGTCATTGTCACCTCCCAGTTAATCCTCAGCTGCTGCCACCAATTAACACTATCTACAGCCACCACCACCCCTGCTCTTCTCCACTCCCCTCTTGCCCTTGCCCAGCGGCGCCTCCAGATTTTCTGGGACACATTCTTGGCCTAATTGCTTGGGCTATTTCAGATTCATGAACAAGGCAGTAAGAGGTCCTGATCATGTTCCCCCACAATGCACCCTCCAGTGACCCCCTACTCCAGGAAGCTCACCTGGATTGCCCAGGACAGGGGCCCGAGTCCCCAGTTCTCTGGATTGAATGTAGATTCGGAGGACCCTTGCGGTCACTCCACACATGCTGTCACACACACACACCCTACAACACCAAGGCAGCCACAGCAGGGGCACTGGGGTGTGTGTGCAGGGGCCAGGGACAGAGACATATGATCCAGCTCTAGTTGTAGCCTTGTACTGGGCTGGCAGCCAAGGAGGGCACAGAGAGGAAGACGGAGTGTTTGCAAACAGGTCAGCTGCCAAGAAGGGGCTGGGCTGAGAAGGGGAAGGTGTGAAGGGGCAGAGGCCCAGCTTGTGACTGGCAGTGGCGCGTGCCCATGTGACTTTTCTCCCCTTGCTACACACACACACATGCACACTCAAATCCTTGTGGACACACAGACACGGATCCAATGTCCACACAGAATGAGATGCACTCAAGCTTCCATTCTGTCCCCTCGAGGACACACACGTTCATGTCATGACTTGCACACACACAGGCTCAGAGGCTCTTGGACACGCAAATACACAGAAATACATGCTCCAGTCTAGCTCCCTGTCCACAAACAGCCAGCCACTTTCATACTCTCTTTAATACCTCTCCTGCTCACACACACGGACGTGCAGAAATAGGCCCAGATAATCCCAACATAAGCAGCTACACTTTCTCCCAGGCATACCCACAAACCCACAAACGCACACCCAGAGCCAGCCTCTCACCCAGCCACACTGTGGGACAGTTTTCTGCCATTCTTTCTGTCTCTGTCTCTCTCCCTTTCTCTGTCTCTGTCTTTCTCCCTCTTTCTCTCTCTCTCCCTTCTTCCCTCTCTCCCTCTCAGTCTCTCTCCCTTGCTCTGTCTCTCTCCGTCTCTCCATCTCTGTGTCTCTCCCTCTCTGTCTCCCTCTTTCTGTCTCCCTCCTGCACAGCATGCTGTCCAGTGCACACGCACACCCACCATCCTTCCCTTTCCCAAGCTGACAGACCAACAGCATGACGGAGACCTAAGTGCCAGGTGGACTTTATTTGCAGGGAGCGATTGGGGTGAGAGGAAAGAGAACACTTTATCACGAGGGCATTGCCCAGCATGTGGGGGTGAGTGGAACCCAGGGAGAGAGGAGAGAGAGATGAGGGGAGGAGGACAGGGCTGTGGAGGGGGCAGTGCAAAGCCACAGTGGTCTGTTATGAAACAGCCTTTACTGCCCACCTGCCATGGCCAGGATTGCCCCAGCTGCGCAGGATGCATCAGAGAGCAGGACAGGCCAGACCCCTTCAGTCCAGGGGCTCCCACTCCAGCTGGGCACTCAGAACAAACACTGTGAGTACATCGTGCAGCTATGAGTGTCACAGTGGAGAGCCGGGGTGGGGGTGCCAGGCCTTCGGAGGGGTGAGCTGTAAGCATGTCAGGTTCACAGAGAGGGTGGGGACAGCAAGTGCAAAGGTCCTGGGGAAGATGGAGACAGGTGTGGGTAGAAACATAGCAGCCCCAGAGACCCCACAGGGCAAGGGAGGGAGATAAGGAAGACAGAAAGAGGAAAGTAATGAGACAGATGAAAACAGACAAAAGAGAAGACAAAAGCCACCACATGAACACCCAGACATCGGGATGTATGACCCGGATTCTTTCAGAGTCTCCCTATGCCCAGGCCCTTCTCATTCTCCAGCCTCCTAGTCCTCCTCTTCAACCTCCCCCTCCCGCTGCCTCCAGGGTTGCCCCAGGTAGCCCTGGATAGAGCTCACGGGGCTCCTCCTTCGGGGCTGGGGGTCCAGCAGCCCCCACAGGAGAGCGTCTGCCACTGGCGTCAGGCCAACCCAGGGCTGAGGCCGGTCCTGGGGCTGGCCGGAGCCCTGCCAGATGAGGAAGTCCTCGTAGAAGGGGTCGGTGTCAGCCAGGGGCTGGTCCCAAGGGAAATAACCCGTGAGAAGGCAGAACAGCAGGACCCCCAGTGCCCACGCATCCAGGGCAGGCTGGATGGGCAGGCCCTCAGGGAGGGGCGGCGGGGCACAGAGCTCAGGGGCTGTGTAGGGGATGGGCGGCCCGGTCAGGCGGAGCAGGGTCCCGCGGGGCCGTGTGTGGCCGAAGTCGGTCAGCTTGATCCGCCGGTAGGCCGGATCACACACCAGCACGTTCTCAGGCTTGAGGTCGCGGTACACCAGGCCATGGGAGTGAATGTGCTCCAGGGCAGAGGCCAGCTGGGCTGCACAGCGCTGAGCTGCTGACTGCGGGAGGCCCACCTGAGGGGGAGACGTGTCAGGGCCCACTGCCCCCAGCCAAGAAGCCTCAGGTGATACAGCTGCTCCACACCCAGGGAACAGGTCCAGGGGAGTGAAGGGCCTCAAAAGGTTGGCCCCGGTGAGGCCTGGAGAGGCCCAGTGTGACCTCATGAGGGCTGGCAAATCTCAGAAGGTGTAGTGTTGGCTCTGTGGTGTAAGTGAATTTGACAGAGGACTAGCAATCCCATGAGACCTGTGGGCCCAATGAAGGGACCCTGGGGGTGACGTGTGAAGCCTGGTGAGGCCTGGCACAGTGAGCGTGACCTCTGAGGCCCAGGCTGTTCAGGGACATTCCTGCAAGACCCAGCGGGGAGCTGTTTACCCACCTTCGGTTGGATGAAGGCGATAAGGTCACCATGCAGGACAGGCTCTGTCAGGAAGCTGTAGGAGTCGGCAGACTCGATGCCAATGCCGTAGGCTGCCACCACAGCCTCGTGCGCACCCAGCGAGAGGCCCACGCAGAACTCATACAGGAAGCCACGGAGGGAAGTGGAGGCCTTTGGGAGCTGCTTTAGTGCCAGGAGTGTGCCTGGGGGCGGCAGGGACAGGCATGGGAGCAAGAGTCTGGGGTCACCTTTGCTGGCTCCCAGCTCGTACTCTTTCCCATATGCCACGTCCACCCCCTCGGGCTCCTGCTTCCTTATTAATTAAGCCCATCCTAAGCACAACATGGTCACCACAACACACCGTTGGTAGCAACAATAACAGCTAACGATAATGGCACTGAGTGAGTCCCTGCTCTGCTCTCTTCAAGCAGATGATACCATGAAAGCTGAACTCAGCCCCCAGTGACCTAGTGTGGCCCCTCGGTCCAGCAAACCCACGCCCAAAAGCTGCATCTGAGGCCATTGGGGAAAATGTGCACTGCACTGGGTATTAGATGCCATGAGGAATTATTAGGAATGCCATCCTAATAATAACTTGCAAGGATGTAAGCTCCCAGAGACAGGACCACTGGTCTCTTCAGTTTTATAATCACCACCCGCCAAGGTGAGACCTCGCCCCTCAGGAGGCCATGTGTGAGGCAGGACAGTCATCCCCACACCTAAAATGCTGACCATCTCCTTCCACTCACTCCCCAGCTGGATGCAGCAGCTGGTAGCATCTACATGACCCAGCATGACACATGCCACCTTCTGTTCTAGTGATCTCTGTCCATCTGTGCATCTAGAGGACAGAGACACCTTCGTGGTGTCTGCCCAGCTCAGGGGTGGCATCCAGGGGCCTCAAGAGGTATGTTGAATGAAGCACCAGCTGACGAGGCCTCCTTTATAAGCCCCTGTCCCCCGTTATTGCTCCTGCCTCCAAGATCTCTGGTGACCCAGGCCTTGGTTGTCTTTGTCTTTGTTCTGGCTGAATCGTGTCCCCTCAAATTCATATGTTGAACTCCTCACCCCCGATATCGCTGAATATGACTATGTTTGAAGATACGGCCTTGAAAGAGGTAAAATGGGATCAGGAGGGCGGTCCCTAGTCCAATCTGGCTGGTATCCTGAGAAGAGAGCAGGACACAGACCCGCACACAGGGAGGACCCTGTGAGGACATGGACAAGACAGCCGTCTACGCGCCAAGGAGTGAGGCCTCAGGAGACAATGACTCTTCTGATAGACACCTTGATCTTGGACTTCCAGGGGCCAGGACTGTGAGAGAACAGATTTGTGTTGTTTAAGCTGCCCCTTCTATGGGACCTTCTTATGCCGGCCCCAGCTGACTAACACACTGTCCTCTTTCATGCCGGGAGCAGCTCCTTGAAGTCAGGGCTGACTTCCACTCCTCCCTGTGTCCCCAGCACCATTGAATAGGCTGAGCCCCCAGGGAAACTCGGAAGGTGAGTCTTGACTGACAGTGACTCCAAGTTCTAGCCACAATATTCCTGTTTTGTAGGAAAGACACAGGATGTGTGCACATTTGCTAGAAAGACATCAGATTGGGGCTATGGTGTGCGTCCTGCACACCCACTGTGCACTGTGCAGTCAGCCTGGCTCCAAACCAACCCCATGGTGACCACTAAGCCTGCCACATATGAGGGCCATGGAGGGGAGACCTCTCTGTTCCCCGTTGTGCCTGGAAACTACAACCATGGACATTTGCTCAGAGAACCACAGAGAAAGAATCGTCACCATGTTTTCAAAGGAGACTGAGGCTCACAGAACGGTGGGGAGTGCCCAAGGATACACAGCCTGAAGGGCAGAGGCAAGACTTGTCAGGTCTCCAGGCTCCCAGCCTGGCCCATGCCACAGCCCCCCTGCACCCCTGCTGATGTCCCCAGGCCCCGCTACCTTTCTGACGGTGGGTGACCAGCAGGACCCGGCCGAAGCGGCCCTGGCCCAAGGGACGCACTTGCTGGTAGAGCTCATCCACCTCGGCTCGGACCAGGGTCTGGGCACTCAGGGCCATCATGTCCTCCAGTGCAAGGGCTGCCTCCTGGCCCTGCTGCAGCTCCTCCAACGTGAGGCCCCCTAGGTCCTCATCAGCTCCGTTCTCAGCAGACCCGTTCTCAGCAGCCCCCTCCACCTGTTCCTCATCTGACTGTTTGCCTGGCATGTCTGCAAGGCCGAGGACAGAGGATGACCCAGAGCCTGGGCCCACCAGATCTGCGGCCCTAAGGAAGAGGGCTAGGGGCCAGGACTCCTGGGTCTGAGGGAGGAGGCGATGGGGCTGTAAGATTTGGACCCCTGGCCTTTGAAGAGCTTGGGGACTGCTCCCAAGTGCTTCCTCCCTTCTGGAACCCAGATATCCCCCAGGTCCTGCTGTGTGAAGCCCTGCCCTCCCCGGCCCCGGGGGGTAGAGAGCACCTGTTTGTGCTTAGGAGACAGAGGCTACTCATCCCCACCCCACTCCCCCGCCCCAGGGCCTAAGTCTGTTTGCTTTGGAAACAAGATGGGGGTGTCTCGAGTTATCGGGTTCATCTTTCACCCTTGGGCCTTCGGCTGGCGCATGGATGTGAGGGTGGGGGTGAGGGACATCTGTGACCTCAAGCTTGACCTCATCCCAATGTGCAACTGGTTTCCCAATCCTCAGATGCCTCTAATGAAGAGGGAGACCGAGTCACAATGGGAAGGGCCAGTGAACCCCCAGCCCCTCCTACCTCAGACCCAGGAGTTGGGGCCCCCAGACTCCTCTTCTCTTGCAACCTTATAAATCTACACATCTTGGGACCCCCAGACTCTGTGTCCCTAACACTCGACCACTCTACAGCCTTCAGGTCTATCTTCTGCTCCCCTGAGAGACCCAGGGCTCTGGCCATCTGCCCAGCTGCACTCCCAGTTGCCGCCCACCTCAGACCCATTAACTCTTACCTCTTCCTGACCTGGGCTCCGACCTCCAGACCTTACCTTCTCCAAGGCTTGCCTGACCCTTCGACTGCCCGCTGTGGTCAGTGCCCGGCACTTAGAGCCCATGCCAGCAGAGGCCTGCCCAGGAGCAAGACCCCGCCCCCTCCACTCCACTAGGGATGGAGCGACATCGTGTGTTGACTCCCAGAATTGGCTGTGACCAGACAAATGTCCCAGACCCGGGGAGCCCAGTGACTCCTCCCTCAGGCCCAGGAAACCCAGTCCCTCCTCCCTCATACTAAGGAGTCCAGGCCCCCTGTAGAGGAGGAAATCATTTCTCTTTTGCTCCCCGGCCTTGACCCCCACCCAGCTGCCCCATCAATGCTCCATTGACAGGTCAGACACAAGTGTTCGGTGAGGGGTGTCCAGGGGATGAGACACTGGGGTCCTGTTGGGGCAAGGATGAGAAAACGAGATTCCAGAACGATGCAGTGAGAGATGATCTCAGACTTGGGGCTGAGGGGAAGCAGGTGGTGGAGCAACTGGGAAAAGAGGGGCCTGAGGGGAGAGAGAGAAGGGCGGGGGTCTGTGTTCTGAGTCTGCAGACTTGGAAGTGGGGCAGAAGTTAGGCAGGGACCCCCGGTCTGAGGGAGGAGACTGTGGGTCTGGAGGGCCGAACCCACCCCTCAGGTTTATAGTGAGATGGCAGATGTGAACTCACTGAATTCTTTTAAAATCAACTTTTATTTTGGAAAAATTTTAGATTTACAGAACAGTTGCAAAGATTGTATGCTGAGAGCTCCCGTGTTCCCTCACCCAGGTTTCCACCAGGTGATATCTCACAGCCAGCGTGCCTTTGTCCAAGCTCAGAAATTCACTATCAAACCTTAGACTTTCCATTTCACCAGTGCTGCCACCAACAATCTTTTTCTGTCCCAGGGTTCAACCCAGGACACCACGCTGCATTTAGTGAAACTACTTTTTAAAATATCTAGAAATCATGCAGGACAGAGTCCCAGGATGGAGCACAGTTCCTGAGCTGGACCCTGTGGGCGCTGGGACTCATGTCATGCGGCCCTGGGCTTGTTGGTGGGGTGTCACCAACGGGAGGCAGGAGTGCCGTGTTGGATGCTGCCCGGGGAAATGAGATTCAAGCAAACCTGTGTGTCCCTGAGCACAGGCCGTCTGAGAGTCGTTGGGGCCAGCTGATCACCCATCACGTGCTCTGTGCTGTCTGGGCAGGTATAAGGTGCTTGCCCATGGGGGCAGAAGCTGAAAAGATATAGCAAATCTGTCCTGGAGTTCCTGAGAGGTAGCCCGAAGAAGATAGAGACATGATCAGTCGGATAAAAGTTCCAGGCGGGGTGGGGCAGGCAGAGCAGGGCCACCTCTGGAGGTACTGAGCTGGGCAGAGGGAGGGCCTTCTGGGGGACAGAGGATGTGCAAACGTATGCTGGCAGGAAAGTGCGTGTGCCTGCGTGTGCGTGCAGATTTAGGTCTAGGAAGGATGAGTGGCTCCCTCAGTGTCACCCAGAGCCCAGGGACATGGAAAAGGCAGAGGGTGAGGTTTCCATGGTGTCAGATCATGAAAGCCCAGATTTGGTGCCATGGACAGTGGGAGTCACCCAAGGTCTTAGAGGAGAGGAGTGACCTCATCAGAACTCCATGTCCCCTTATCCAACATGTCCCCACAAGGCAGAAAAGTGTCTGGTGGGGAAACAGCACCTTCCCGCAAGCAGACACATTCAGGACAGGAGAAAAGGAAGGTTCCTTGAAGAAGGAGGGGAGGGAAGTCCTGGACCACTTGATCTGAGGGAGGAGGTGCTAGGGGCCTAAGCTCCTAGGTTTGAGGGAGGAGGGGACGAGGGTCCTGCTCGCAGGTCCTCAGTTGGGAGGGGAATTGTGCAACCAAATCTGGCCTTTAGTAGGGAGAGATGCAATGTGTTCCGTCTCTGTTGTCCCTGGGAGCAGCTGTCTCTCCATCCAGGTGGCCGTGGTGGCTGGGGGAGGGGCCTTTGGCCCAGGCTCTGGCCACCTGTCTGAGTCACCTGGTCAGGGAGTTCCCCCATCTGTCCCCATCTTCCCACTGTCTTTGTCATCCTCCTCCTCCTCCTCTGTCCACTCTTCCAGGCTTGATCCCCTCTCTTCCTCTTCCTCATCCTCACTGGACATACCCCCCAAGTCCTCAGGTACCCCTCTGTTCCCCTCCAACCCCCAGTCATCCCCCAGAAAGTCCAGGACAGCCAGTGGGGGGCTTCTCATCTCTGGATCCAGGTCTAGAAGCCCTTGCAGCAATGCCAGAGCTGGGGGTGCAAAATGGTCCCAAGGGGGTGGTGGTTGAGGTGGCTGGGGCTTGGTGGTCATCCAGCCAGCAAAGGCCTCGAACTCAGGGTCAGGGGCCAGGGCCACATCCCAGGGGAAACAGGCCATGGCAGCACAGAAGAGAAGCACACCCAGGCCCCAGGAGTCCAAGGATGGTCGCAGGGGCAGGGTATCAGGTGGCAGCAGGAGACAGAGCTCAGGAGGGACAGAAGGCAGTGGCCCTGGGGGGGCAGGAGTTGGACTGCCCTCGGGCCGGGTCAGACCCAGGTCTCCTAGGGCCACACGGCTGCAGGCAGTATCGAAGACCAGCACATTGTCTGGCTTCACATCTGCATGGACCAGCCCCCGGCTGTGAAGGAAGTCCAGGGCTCCAGCTAGCTGGGCCAGCACCCGCTTAACCAGCAGTTCAGGGAGGCCCTGGGGTTCAGGAGAGAAGGTGAAGGTCAGGGGGCCTTGTCAGGGGTTCCTTCTTTATTTTGCTTCTTGGGGTTCAAGAATCCAGAACCCCAGACCAGTGACTACCTCTAATGTCCCTTCAATGTCCCCCCCCAGTACCTTCTCCACAATGTCCCCAAACCACGTATATCCCCAGATCAATCCCCCAACGTTCTCCTCAGTGGGACCCCAAATCTAACCAGAAGCTCTTTTAGTTTCCATCAAACTTTGTCCTAACCCTACTATTCAAGACCACTCCTTACATTTCTTATTTATCGCCTCTAAACTTGGACCTGCTCCAACGAGAGCCCAAAACCCATGCTTAATCCTAGTCTTAGTCCCAGACTAATTTAGATCTCATCCCATCTCTAAGTCAGACCTTGTGGTAACTTTTGCAGTTTACTTCACCAGGAGATTGATAGGTCTGTCCTTCCAGCTAGCCAGGCAGCCAGCCAGCAACCTGTCCATCAAGCAGTCATCCACCCAACAGCCTACTTTACAGTGTTTCCACTCAACATTCCTTTCACCAGCCAGTTAGCAACCCAATAATTTATTCAATTATGTACTATCCCAAATCCATCCATTTCCCCCTCCTTGATTTCATCCATCCATCCATCCATCCATCCATCCATCCATCCTTCTGTCCTTCCTTCCTTTCATCCTACCTTCTTCCCATTCATCATCCTCTTTTCCTTCCTTCCATCCTTCCATCATTTTTCCTTCCTTCCTTCCTTCCTTCCTTCCTTCCTTCCTTCCTTCCTTCCTTCCTTCCTTCCTTTCATTTATCCCCAACCCTATCTCAAATCCAAAGCCTAGCCCCAAGGATGGCCTCACCCTGATCTTCAAACTCAAATCCTCCTAGAATCTCATGGATTCAGTCTGACCTGGTATCACTTTTAATTTATTTTTTAATTTTTTTATCCGAGCCATCCTGCCACTTGTTGGCAGCTCAGCTTGGGCCGGGAATCAAACCAGCGACCCTGTTACTCAGAGCTCACACTCTTGAGCAAGCTCTTAACCATATGAGCCACTCGGCTGGCCCCTGGTATCCTTTTTAAAGGGAACCTCATTACAGCCCATCTCCAAGTCAATCTACGAGTGTCCATATTCTCAGCCATCTCTGCCTCACTCTGCAACCCCATCATGCTCTTTTCCACACCCATCACCAATCTACAATCAGCCCTAAAGTAACCCACCCAGTCCACTCACACCCACACCCCAATTCCATTGCTCGCCAGAATCCCAACTCTGTCTCCTCCTCACCACCTTCATCAGACCTGACCCACCCTCCATCCCAACCCCAACTCCCTGTGCATCCAAGTTCATTTGGGTGGTTGGATGGCATAGGCTCAGGGTCAGACATGGAGTGCATTGAGGATGAGAAATAAGGAGATTGTGTGGGGGCTCAGGGCGGACCTAGGTTGGGCACTGATCTGGGGGTCAGGGTTGGAGGTAGAAATGGGGTTTGGGACAGAGTTGGATCTGGGATAAGCAGTCCCAAGTTTTGTCCCAGCCTGCCTCACCCGTTCCTGCAGCATCCCACTGAGATCCCCACAGGGTGCATAGTCCTGGGCGAAGGCGAAATGTCGGGGGGTCTGCAGGGGTCCCGCCAGGGTCTGGAGCAGGCCTGGATGTGATGAGACACAGCGGCCCACACAGAACTCTCGCAGGAAGGTGGTTCTCAGGACCGAGTCCTGACGTAGGACCTTCAGAGCCACAGCTGGACCTGCCAGGGAGATGGATGCAGAAGGGAACTCAGGGTGCTTTGATCTTGCTGTGGGGCCTTAGGCAAGCCACTTAACCTCTCTGAGCCTCAGATGTCTCGGGTAAAACCGGAGGGGCAAAGCATGGTGTCTGACCTCTGTGCTTCCAGTTTCTCCATCTGTGGAGTGGGGTTGTAGGAGACCTTCCCTCTTTCTGCTTTGCCTCAGACTGCTGAGTGGCCTTGAACAACTGCCTTAACCTCTCTGGGCCTCAGTTTCCTCTTGCATAAAGTAGGGGTTGTGGTGACTTGGGTTCCAATCCAAGTTGTGCTTCTGCCTTTTGTGACCTCAGGCAAGTAAGTCTCTTACCCTCTCTGAGTGGGCCCTGATTCTCAGATCACAGAGCTCTAAACATTCACAGAACCCCCACTGAGAAGAGTCCCCATCAGCTCCTCCTGGGATGCTCTCTCTCTTGGTGGCTTCTGAGAACCCTACTCTGGGGAAGTCCTGGTGTCCACCCTTTGGTGGCCAAACTCACCCCCTTGGCGAGGCCGGGCAAGGAGCACTCGGCCGTAGGAGCCCGAGCCGAGCTTTCGGATAAGGCGATACTGGACACGCAGATTCCTCACCAGGGTCATCCTGGTGGCCGTCAGCTCCACGAGCCGTTGGAGAGCCGTGGCTGTGTCCTCCTGCAGGAGAGGAACAGAGGTGGGGAGGGGGTGAGTCTGGGACCCACTGAGAGCATCAGGGGAGATTGGAGGCCAACTCCAGGGCTGACAGGGGGGTTCGGGAGGTGGGGGTCACTGTCTCTAGAAAGGAGGCTGAGTCACAATGACTCACGCAGCCTCAGGTCACCTGTTTTTGTTTCCTGGCAGGGTTGGGGGTGATTGTCTCAGATCCCTCACCCACTGTCATCTGTGGGAGCCACCAGAAGCCCCCAGCCTCAACTGGGGCTGCGTCCTCAGCCCACACAACCCCCAACTCCACCCATCTCTTTCTCCACCCTCTCTCCCTGTGCTTCCTGTTCTTTGTTTCTGAGTCCATTTCTCTGGGACCTTGGTCTTGCTGTGTGTCTTCGAGTTTACATTATTCTGGGTCTCTGAAATCTCTGGTTCCCTGTGTCTTTTTTGTTTCTTTCTCTCTGTCCCTCTGCTTCTGCTTCCTGCCCCGCTCCATCTCCATCTCTATTTATCTCTGCATTGTCTTTTTCTCTGTTCTTCTTCCTCCCTTGTGTCCCATCTCTCACCTCTGAGTCCCCATCCTCGTGGTTCTCGGGATCCCTGAGTTCCATCTCAGAGTTGCCTGGTGTCAGCTGACCCTTGGGCTCCCTCTTTTCTTGACTCCCCAAAAGGCAACCGGCCCACTCGAGCCCACTGTACCCCACGGGTCCAAGGTCTAGGAGCTCATCTGAGAGGGTGTGCCTCGGTCTCCCTGTGTCTCTCTAGGTCAAAAGATTTCTCTGACTTTTCCTACCTGACTCCTCTTTCACTCTCCAGGTCTCTGTCCTGCTCTGTATTATCCTGTTGATTTCTTTTTCCTCTTACCCTTCTTCTCCTCCCTGACCTCCCCACCTCCCTCCCTGTCTCTGTCTTGCCTTGTTTTAGCTCTCAGGTCTCTAGGGTGGGTCTCCCTGTACTGTCTCTGTTAGTCCCGGGTCCCTCTCTCTTGTCCCCACACTGTTCTAACTGTTGTTGCCACTGTCTGTGATTCAGGATATCTCCCCTCTGCTTTCCCCCTCCCCCCTTCTCTATTCCCCTGTTTTCTTTTCTCCTGGCTTTCCTCTGGCCTCCTCTCCCCAGTGTCTCTCGGTCTCACTCCTCCTGTCTTTGTTCGTGACTCTCTCGGAGCCTTTTGTCCCTCCCTTTTTCTGGGCCTGGGACAGGGGTGTGTGTGACAGCTCAGAGACATCCCGTCCCCCCCACACACCCCTCCCTCACCCCCTCTGACCTGCTGCCCCCTCCCTCCCCCTTCCAAACTTAGACCAGCTTGGTGTCTGGGCTCTGGTCCCAGAACAGAGGGGACAAAACATATTGTGAACCCCCAGGGGCCAGGCCTGAGGGCTGCAGAAAAAGGGGAGACAGGCTCCTTCACATACTTTACCTCAGGTGGATGACCCAGAGCTCGTGCATTCTGGTTCCTCCACGGGCTGCGAGTGCTGGCCTCAGGAGCCAGGAGACCATTCCCAAAGCTCTGCTCCTTAATACCAAGAGTCCATGCCCTCAGCCCCTCCTCCCTCAGGCCCAAAAGTCCAGGCCCCCAGCCCCTCCTCCCTCAGACCCAGGCGTCCAGACCCCCAGCCCCTCCTCCCTCAGACCCAGGCCCCCAGCCCTTCCTCCCTCAGACCCAGAAATCCAGGCTCCCTGCCCCTTCCTCCCTCAGACCCAGGCGTCCAGACCCCCAGCCCCTACTCCCTTGGACCCAGGAGCTCTGTTTGAGGAGTGTCTGGATAGCTAAGAGATGGGGGGAGGGCTTCTCCTATGTCCTCAGCACCTACTTAGAGCCTAGCTCTATGTATAGGGCTTTACATGGGATCCTTCCAGCCACCCAATAAAGGTGGGGATTTATCCCCAGTTTACAGAGCAGGAAACTGAGGTTCTGAGACACCTATCACCTTACACAAGGCCAGAGGGGGAGGAGGTGTTGGTGGGACCTGGGCCAGGCTGAGTGACTCACTGCCGGCTCAGTTTTCACTACTACTACAGTCTGCTATTAATAAAGACGCAGCAACAACAGTCACCAACACTCTGGAAGGATCCCCGGAAACTGGCTTCGATGCTGCTGCGCCTGGGGATCTGGGTGGGGGGGGGCAGAGGGAGAACTTCCTTTGGTCTTTGACCCTTTTTGGGGTTTGACTGTGAAAAGCTACCAACATGCAGAAAAGTCACAACAGACACCCTTCAGCCATTGACCGGACTTCACAGATGAGAACTTTGTGCCATTCTCGCTTTATCTCTGTTTTCTTCGGGAGGAATGAAGTATTTTAAAGTAAATTAAACCCTATGGGAAAATTTTTGGGTGAAATGATATACTGCCTAATGTTTGCTTTAAAATACTCCAGCCAAAGAAATCAAAGCTTGCATGGGCGGTGGGGGGTGGGTGTGGGGGGATGACAAACAGCACAAGTGTTGCCACTTGAGAACAACGTGGTTCTTTTTTTCTTTATTTCTGATTATGCTGGAAATGTTTTCTTCATTAAAAATGCTCAAAATGATAAAAATAAGCTACAGACATAATACGTTTCTGCCCCAACACTCAGCTTTATGGTTGTATAAAAGTAAGGACAATGTCCAGCTCAACTACTATGCTATTAATCACATCAAGTGGCATTAATGACAATTTCTTAAAATCAGTTAATAGCCAGTTCATACTCGTTTCCCCCCAATTTTCCCAAAGAAGTCATTGATTGCCCCTTTAGTCAAGTCAGCAATCACTGTCCACACTCAGCTTTGGGGGCTTTTTATCACTGTGCCTTCGGAATTATTTGAATTTCCCCCACAGCATATGTTACATATTCAAAAAGTGAAATTGAAATGAAATAATGCCATAATGACTATTTATTCCATGCTGATCAGGTGCCAGCCCCTGGCTCGCTTCCTTCCTTCTTTCCTTCCTTCCTTCCTTCCTTCCTTCCTTCCTTCCTTCCTTCCTTCCTTCCTTCTCTCCTTCCTTCCTTCCTTCCTTTTTCCTTCCTTCCAATTCATTCAGGACCTTGTGGAGTCCTCGCTGCCAGCCCTGACTTGTAGAATAATGTTTTCCAATTTATTGATGAGGACACTGAGGCACAGAGAAGCAGACGCATTGGTCAGCAGCCAGCAAGAGGCGGAGCTGGGATTCCAGGAGGGTCTGGGGACCCCAGGCTGCTCCCTGTCCCCCAGACCAGGCAGCTTGAGGGAGACAGACCCAGCCAGTGCCCTACTGGAGCTGAGTCCCTCCCTGGGGATTCGGGTGGCTGTGTGTGTGCAGGGGGGCTGTACAGCAGCTGCTACACCAGAGCTGAAAGGTCAGGCTGCAGAGCCAGCCACCTGGGCCCCTGGGAGGAGGGTGAGAGGGGAAGTTGCAGGCCTGGGCCCTTCTCAGCACCCCTCCACACACACCCACTGACAGGCTCACTGATGATCCTAGGAGCTTTGCACTTCCCCATTTAGCAACGCCACCCTGCGGGGTCACCCGGAGTGACCTGGAGAGGCAGGTGTGGGCAGGGGAGGCTGTAGTCCTGGCCCCAGGGAGCACACACCCCTCAGTGCAGCTGGCCTCTGGGCCTTCAATATCTCCTGCCTGCCAACCTGCAAGGGCTCCTTCTATGACCCCTCCTGACTGTCCCTCCTGGCCAAGTGTCCCACCGCCTCCATGCCTCAGTTTCTACCTGATGAAATAAGAATAATTGCAGCTCCTACCTAGAGTATTATTGTTAAAAAAACAGTAACATCTATAATGTATTATAGACCTCATTTTATTGTGCTTCACAGCTGTTACATTTTTTTTATAAACTGAAGGCAAGTCCTTCCACTAGTAAAAGATTACGACTCACTTTATTGCGATACTTGCTTTATTGTGGTGGTCTGGAGTTGAACCTGCAATATCTCCAAGGTCTGCCTGTATATAATATGATGCATATAATACTAAATGTAATATACATTACCTTGTATATAATTATAGTATGTATTATATATGACATATTATCATATATATTTATATTTTTCCAATTAAATTTAATGAATAAAATATATACTGAAAGATCACATATAAAAAATTAGCTCACACTTCAAAGACCGTGCAGTTGACAACTTAAACCCACCGGCTCTCCCACCCCATCCTGGGGCCAAAAAAGAGAGCAAAAGAAAAAGAAAAGAAACAAAAAGCGGTAACATTAAGTTAATTTGGTTTGTCTGGAAAGATAAAGATTGTAAACTAGCAAATCAAAATCTTGGCCTTTTGTAGTTATCTTGGTACAGTTGAGAGAATGCCGCCACTTGCAGGATGTCACCACCTGTTTCCAGGTGCCAGGAATGCTGTTTGTCGCGACAGTAGTGCTAGTTTCTCTCTATTGCACTTGGTGCCCCTTGGTTCATATATACATTGGATAAATATCAAAGAAAAGAAAGGATGGAAATGCTAGACACAAGCCCTGAGAATAGAGTGATTGCTGTATGATATTGCTATTAGTAACAAATATTCTTGCAGCCGTTACAATGGGCCGGGCACACCTGTACAGGAAGCTCATCTAATCCTCACGGTCTACCTGCAATATATTTTCCAAGGCACAGACAGGCCACACATGTCACCCCTCATTGTCTCTGACCAGATTGCACAGTAGCTACCATTCTCTGCGCGATGGAATATTTTAGGCACACATGCACCCAAATCTATCCCAAATAATGCAATGAGCACCTATATGCCCACCACCATGCAACTGAAGAAACGTAACTTTTCAAATATAATTGTAATCTTCTCCCTTACCTCTCAGAAATAACCACTGTGATTAATGAAGTGTTTGTTATTAAAAAATGCTCTTGTGAGCCGACCAAGTAGCTCATTGGCTGGGAGTTGGCTTTTGAGCACGAGCTGTGAGCAGCAGAGCCGCTGATTCGGATCCCACATGGGCCAGTGACGCTGTGCCCTCTACAGCTAGGATGGTGAACAACAGCTCTACCTGGACCTGGGCTGCCGTAGTAGCCAGCAATGGCGTAGGCTGCAGTGGGGCTGCAGTGGGCTGCTGTGAGCGGCTGTGAGTGGCCATCCAATGACTGGCGACCATTCTGCCTCAGCCTGGAAGAACGCAATGATCACAATACCAACATGGGCCAGTGAAGCGACGTCCTCCACAGCTAAACTGAAGAACAAGAGGATGGGGGCTTGTCTGTTCCCCATCCCTGATTACCCAGAGCTGTTCCCTCCCCCAATTCCCCAATAAAACCTTTAAAAAAATGCTCTTGCTACGTATGTATAAATCTTTAACTGCTATAGAGTATGTTATTAAATATATAAATAGTATCGTCTGCGACCTTCTGCAGCTGCCTTTGTCCTCATTAGCTTAACATTGTGTTTGTGAGTTTCATTTGTGTTACATGAAGCTCAAGTTCTTTCTTTTGCAAAGATCTTGAATATTTTAGCTTGTGGACCTGCTGTATTGTATAGATCCATTATTCTGATGATGGACATTTTATTTTCCTCCAACATTGTGCTCTTACAAGCAGGGACACAAAGGATATTCTTATATGTGTTGACTTGTGCTAAGTGGCATGCTATCTCTGGGGCGTTGGCCTCGACATGGAATTCCCAGGTTGGATAGAGAATGTGTTGGTTTTCTTAGCTGCTGCCCCATTCCTCCCCAAGGTAGTTAAATTGGGCACTGATTTTTTTTTTTTTGAGTTTGTAGGTGCCTTTGAGGATCTGAAGAAAGCTAGGGACATGCAGTGTCTGATACAGAAGCCACTCGCCAGGCATGGCTCTCTAGCACTTGACACGTGGTTGGTCCTAATTGAGATGTGAACATAAAATAGAGCAGGGATTTCAACAACTTAGCACGAAAAAGAGAATGTAAACGATCTTACTGATGATTCTTATATTAATTACAGGATGACATGATACTGTTTCGGACACACAGTCAACCCCTTTATTCACAGATTCCATATTTGTGTACTCGCCTACCCATGAAAATGTGCTGGGAACCCCCAAATCATCAATCACAATGCTCATGGGCATGGGAAGAGCAGTGGAAAATCTGAGTCACTGACACATGTTTCCAGCCGAGGTTGAACAGGCGACGCCCTGCTTTCTGAGTTCAGCTCTCATCCTGTGAACAAGTGTCCTTTCGCAGTCTAGGCAGTGCCATGTGCTGCGCTTTGTGTTGGTGATTTTAGGTTTCAAATGGCCCCCAAACCTAGTGCCAGAGTGCTGTGTAGTGTCTTAAGCACAAGAGGGCCGTTTTGTGCCTCACAGAGAAACATGTGTATTAGACAAGCTTCTTTCAGGTGTGAGTTACAGCGCTGCTGGCCGTGAGTTCAGTGTTAGTGAATCAACTATGTGTACTAAGCAAGCTGTCTTTAAACATAAAAGCTCATAAAACAGGTTATGTATTCATCGGTTAATGAAAATATTGTGACCAAAAGCTCACAGGAGCCTAACCCTGTATTTCCCCCAGGGGCAATGATTCAGTGTCAATAATTCAGTGTTCTCTGTGACTTTATAAACCAGAACTACTGTGAATAAGGACAACCGACTGTACTGAGTGACACCAATAGCAAGAATAAACTGTATTGGTGCAATAAAACATTATCAGAATCATTTTTACCTCACTAGTGTTTTACTTTGCAGAGTCACCTCTGGGCTCCTTTGTCACCTTCAGTAGAACAGGTAACAGCCTGCATGCCATTAGAATGGAAACACATTATCTGCCACACAGTACCTGGGGTTACAGATCCTACTGGGTCTCTAGAGGTCTGGGGGCCGTGGGCTAAGAATCACTGCATTCTCCGTGTCCACTGGGCTCCAGGCTGAGGTCCTGGTCCCACCTTCGTGTATGTGGACCATCACCTCAGCCTCCTCCCAGCCTTCGGTTTCTCTCCCCTAGTGTCCCACCCACTGCCCCAAAGGCACCTCTAACACTCAGAGATGGTGTTCATCCCTCACCTTCTCAATAGCCTCCCATGGCTCCCCATTGCCCTGGGATAGGGTCCATGTTTCCCAACCTGGCTTCTGAGTTTTTCCTGAGCTAGCACCTGCCTCTCCACCCATCTCGCCCAACACCCCAGTCACACAGAAGGACTCACAGCTGGGCACACCGGATTCTCGCTCTGTGTCCTCAGGAAATGTGTGTGCGACCAGGAGACTGATGGATGGCCGAATGGAGTGCATTTGTAATGGCTTCTAAATCCCGCGTGGTTAACGATAATTATAGCGAGTATTTACTGAACTCGGTGGTATTCCTGCCCTGTGCTAATCTTCACAGCAGCCGGAAGAGGTACGCCCTATTATTAGCTCTATTTTATAGTTGAGGAAAGGGACACTGACAAAGATTAAATCTCTTGCCCAGTGTCCCGACTCGAGTCACCAACCGAGTTGGGACTCAAACTCCAATGGTTGGACTTCACACCACTGGGGCCTCTCTGTTTGCAGGCCAAGAGCTAGCACAGGCGTATGTCCAGGCTGCTGACTGCTTTTGTTTCTGTTCAAATTCAACACCCAATTCCTGAGGCCTGAGATGGGACAACTGACAAGCAGATACATTCTGTCCAGGCCCCAGGAGAGCCTGGAAGGGGGCATGGACAAGCATAAAACAGGGTGTTACCTATTCTAATAGAGGTGACAAAGTGGAACCCAGAGGTGACTGAAAAGTCCTGATGGGACAATGGGACATTGGGGGGTGAGGATGGGGGGAGAGGCCTCCCAGCAGAAGATAGTCTTGTGTGGAATTCAAGTGAAAACAAACTAATTACTTAATACAATGGAGCACCTACTGGCTAGCTACAATGTTTCAAGCACATTTGCAGGACCTGGGGATACAGCAGGGAGAGCAGAGCCA
Source organism: Hipposideros armiger (assembly GCF_001890085.2). Taxonomy (NCBI): domain Eukaryota; kingdom Metazoa; phylum Chordata; class Mammalia; order Chiroptera; family Hipposideridae; genus Hipposideros; species Hipposideros armiger. The sequence goes on along the minus strand of NW_017732092.1, from coordinate 343,025 downwards.
GCAGGCAAACCTCAGACACAGGGAGCGGATGAGGGGCTGTCTAGGGTCGAAGGAGACGGGAGAATTGGGGTGATGCCTAAGGGTTGTGGTGTTTCTTTTTGGGGTGATAGAAACATTCTAAAATTGGGGGTGGTGATGGCTGCACACTTCTGTGGCTACACCAGAAGCCATTGAGTTGTGTCCTTGAAATGGGTGAGTTGTGCTGTTGTGGGAATTACATCTCAATAAAGCTCTAAAAAACATCCGGTGGGGTGTACTTTCTGGTGAGAGGCTGCAGTGAGCGTGACGGGTTGGACACCCAGGTCATGTTAGCACCCC
>NW_017732092.1:337167-341627 GCF_001890085.2 Hipposideros armiger | reverse complement strand
GTTGTTCACCATCTTAGCTGTAGAGGGCGCAGTGTCACTGGCCCTCATGTGGGATCCGAACCGGGGCCCTGCTGCTCAGAGCTGACGTCCCAAGCCAACTCTTGACCAACGCACCACTCGGCCGGCCCCAATGGTACGTTTGTTACTAGTGATGAACCTACACTGACACATTGTAATTGCCCCAAATCCCTGGTTTACATCAAGGTTCACTCTAGCGATGTACATTCTATGGGTTTGCACAAATGTATAATGATATGTATGCACCATTACAGTAGTATACAGAGTAGTTTCACTGCCCTTAACATCCTCTGTGCTCTAACGATCCATCCCTCCCTCCCCCAGCCCCTGGCAACCACCAACTAGCACCCCTGATTAGCCCATGGTTTTGTGAATCAGGAGTCCAGGCAGGCAGGACCAGGGTGTCTGTCGGGGTAAGTTGTGCAGTTCCTGGTCACTTGCTGGCTGTCAGCTGTGTCCACTCAGTTTTCAGAGGCTGCCTGCATTCCTTGTCCTGTGGTTCCCCCCAACACACACACGCACACCTTCAAAGCCAGCAATGGAGACTCCCCGTTCTGTTGAGTCCCCTACATACTTCCAATCTCTCCAGGAAAAGGTCGGTCCCTTTTAAGGGGTCACCTGGTTAGGTCAGACCCACCGAAGATTGTCTCCCTCCCTTAAAGTCAACTGATTGGCAACTTAATTCTGTCTGCAACAGCCCTTCTCAGCAGCACCTAGGTTACCATCTGACTGAAGAATTGGGAGAAGGTGTGTGCACCAGGGAAGCAGGGGTCTTGGGGGGTTATCTTAGAATTTTGCTTACAGCAGGTTGATAAGAGATGAGAGGTTTGAAGAGGGGGTAAGGAGGGTCTTCTGGGGGGTATTTAAGGGGATGCCTGAAGGGAAGAGTGGAGGGGTCATTCCAGGCAAAGTCCATCCAAGGCCACGAGATGAGAAAATGTGGCTTGTGCTAGGGACTGGCAGTTGTCATGTCGATGACACCAGCTAATGCCTGTGACGTGCCTGGCACGGGAGAATGGACGTGATGATAAATAGTAGCTACATACAGCTTTTATCCTGTCAAAGAAATCTGGAAGCAACCCAGCTCTCCTCTCTCTCTGCCCTCCCTCTCCCAGTGACCTTGGGTGGGTCACTTTCTTCTTTCTGGTCCACACCTGGTTCCGTCAATGCCCACCCTATCCCTCCTAGAGACCAAAGAGCGGATGGAGAGGAGGGTGCAGCTTGGGCCAAGGCCCAGAGGTGAGAAAGGAGGGCGGCTGTGGCTTGGGCAGCTGGCTGAGTGACAGCAAATATTTATGGAGCTCAAGTCTGTGCCAGGCACAGTGTTGGGTGTGGCAAGATAAGGAGGCCCCGGGACCTGGCCTCTAAGGCTGAATTCCAAACCGCTCACCCAGGAGGCCGGAAGCAGGGGTGGATAACATTGTGGGTTGAAGCTTGGGAAGAAGGGCAGAGCTCTGCATGGTGGGATGTCCGTGGGTAGGTGGCTGTCCCCTGGGAGCCTCAGAGCCCCTTTGGAAAGGGAGCCTGTCCCAGTCTTGACTCACGTGCTCAGCTCCCTACCTCCTCTGATCAGGTTTCAAAATACTCCTCCTAGAATCACTCCTTGGTCACCAGGCTGAAGTTCCATCTTCCATCATACTGCAGCCAGAAGCCCCTGCTTTTCCCTTAGCACTGCTCTCTCTTCTCCTGGTGGTACCTGGCGTTAAGACGCACTGGCTTCAATGAAATAAGTAACGTTGTATTGGACTAAAATACACATTTATATGCAATAAATAACATCGTATTGGACTATACTATATATTTATATGAAATAAATAATATATTATTATAATATACATTTATATGAAATGACAATATAGTGGACTAGAACCCAAAGTGTAAAATGATATCCATGAATCCATACAGGCACAAATAAATGACTGAATAAATAAACAGGTGGAAGGAAAAGGGACAGAAGAATTCCAAACAAGGTATTCAGGAGACTTCCCCTCCCCCCACATGGGCAAACTTAATGACTTGTTTACAAAGAGTGGGGGCTGGAAAGGGGGAGGGGCCCCTTTACAGTGGAGAAACCTGCAAACTCCAAGTCAATGTCCCCCAGGTGATCAAGGTTAACATCATCAGTGTTAAGTCACGTGGGTAACATGCACCCCTGAGAGGAGGTGGCGAGCAGCGTGTCTCACTGGCGTGGTCTTTCTCCCCCAGGACTGCTCAAAACGGCCAAAGTCACCAAAACTCAAGGCAAATCTAAGAAATGATCACAGAGCAGACATTCAGGAGGCGTGTTGTAAGGCCATGTGGTATCCTGGGTGGGGTCCTGGAACAGAAAATGTGCATTAGAGGAAAATGAATGAAGTCTGAGTAAAGGGTAGTGTTTGGTGGATCGTAATCTCCCCATGTTGGTTTATTGGTTTTGCAAGAAAGATGGACCATGTTAAGAGGAGAAAATAACATTAGGGAAGCCTGGGTGAGGGGTTCACCAGAAGTTTGTGCTGTCATTGCAGCTTCTCTGTAAATTCAAAATGATTCTAAAAGAAAAAGGTTATTTAAAATAAAAACCTGGTGGGCATTGCCCCTCAATGCCCACCAGTCTATGCTCCAAATAGAAGCCACTGGGAATCTGTTAAATCAGGAGAGGAGCTCGTGCTCCTCAAGTGTATGTGTTTCTCAAAGTGTGTCAAATGGTAACATGTAAAATGTATGCCTTCACTGTCTTTAAATTTTACCAAGGGTGAGAAGCTTAAATAAATATTTGATAGCTTGTTATGCATGCTGAAGTGTTTAGGAGTGACGTGCACTGACATTTGCAAATTGCTTCGAAATGAATTTTGAAAAGATAGATGTATGGGAACTATCTGTAATTTCCACTCAGTTTTGCTGTGAACCTAAAACCACTCTAAACAGCTTCATTATGAAGCAAATAGAATAAAATACTAATTGTAGAGTCTAGGGGGGGTGAGTATATAGATATTCACTCTATAATGCTTTCAATTTTGTTTTGAAATTTTCAAAATAAAATGTTGAAACGAAACAGGGAAGTTAAATCTTGCCAGCCTTGGAGCGAATTTCTCCAAAGCTCCCTCCGCATCTCATTTGGAGTACAAACCAGAGTCCTGAGTCCCCACCAGATCCAGACCCCCATCTCCTTTCTGATCTCCTTTTCCATTACTCCCTCCTTCTTTCCCTCACTCCCTCCAGTCACGTTGGCCTCTCTGTTCCCTGAACACATCAGTCACATTCCCACCCCAGAACCTTTGTATCAGCTGTGCTCTCTCCTGGGGCATGTCCCCCGTTATCTGTGAGGCTCTCCTGCAGCTCCTGCTCTGACAGGCCTGCATTTCCTGCACCAACCCCCACTCCCCACCCTGTGTCATCTTTCTCCATAGCACGCATCCCTAAGCTGCTTTATCATTTACTTGCTTCCTATGTTTCCATGTCCATCTCCTGCTCACCAAAATGGAAGCCCCACACGGGGAGGGGTCTGTGTCTCTTTCATTAACCCACGATCAGCACCTAGTACAGTGCCCAGCACATAGTGGGGCCTGAATCAATATTTGTTGAACAGATGTCCTGAGTCTATTTTGTAAAAATCTGTGTCTGCCACCAGAGGGTAACCTTGTATAGTAGTCTACTGCTGATTCTCCCATCTCTAAGCACAGCCCTTTGCACATAGTAGGTCCTCAACAAAGAGCTTTAGGATAAATGAATGAATGGGGTAAGGATGAATCCTTGTATAAGGGTTAAAAGCACAGGCTTTGAACCACACACTTGGGGTCATATGTGGATCTACTACTTACTAGCCATGTGACCTTGAGTAGGTCTGTTCACATCTCTGTACTTGAGTTTCCTTCTCAAGGAAATGGAGCCCCCATGGTGATGTATGAGGAACTCTCATACATTGCTGGTGGGACTATAAATGGTACAGCCACCTTGAAAAACTGTCTGGCAATTTCTTAATTCACCATAAACTTCTCACACGGCCTAGCAATTCTGCTCCTGGGAATTTCCCCAAGAGAAATGAAATCATATGTCCACAGAAAGACTTGTACATGTATGCTCATAGCAGCACTACCTATAACAGCCAAAGAGTGGACACAACCCAAACATCCATCAAAAGAGAAATGGATAAACAAAATGTGGTCTATCCATACAATAGAATACTATTCAGCCATAAAAATGAATGAAGTACTGATATAATTTGAGTGTGGATGGACCTTAAAGACATTATGCTAAGCAAAAGATGCCAGACACAAAAGGCCATGTATAGTATGATCCATTTCTATGAAATGTCCAGAAAAGGTAAATCTATAGAGACAGAATGTAGACTAGTGGTTGCCTGAAACCAGTGCTGGGAATGGGAAATGACTGTTAACGGGCACAAGAGATCTTTTTGGGGTGATGGAAATGTTCTAAAATTGGATTGTGGTGACAGTTGCACAGTC
>NW_017732092.1:316552-337057 GCF_001890085.2 Hipposideros armiger | reverse complement strand
GAGTTTAAAAAAAAAAAAAGCCCATAATGGTCTCTATCTAATGGGGAAGATTAAATAAGGTAATCCACATAATCCCCTTACAAAGAGACACAAGGTAGATACTCAAGAAATGTGTTTTGTATTAACAAATGGAATTGACATCAGGTATGTAAAATGCTCAGCACAGGAAAAGAGTTCATAATAATCACCGTTTGGTTATTTTATCATTTCCTGTGTCTGTCCCATGTACCTGGGCCTCAGTTTTCTCATCTGCAAAATGGGAGGACTGGACTCCCTCTTTAAGGACCTTTTCTTGTCCTAAGCTCTGTATGTTGTTCTAGAAATGTTTCTCTCTGGAGGTAGCAGGTCCTTAAGGATGAGTAAGCATGTGGGATGGGAGACAGTGGTGGGCAAGCCCATAGGGTGGGGGGATGATACCTTGGGGCTTGGAGACCAGGATGTGTGTAGGGAAAGAGCTTGAAAGGTTGATGGTGTGGCTGGGAGCAGATCATGAGGGTTATATTGACCTGGTTAAGGGTTCAGGGCATGGAGGTGGTCCAGCTTGGGCTCAAATCCCACATCCGCCATTTCCCAGCTATGAGATCTGGGACAAGGGATTTCCTCTCTGAGTGCTATTTCTACCTCTGGAAAATGGTGAGGATGTTTGCTAGTTACCAGTGGGGTGGTGTGGATTCCCTGAGCTCATATCTATACCAGCCTGCGAGAATAACAATAACAAGGCAACAATAGCGATAACTGCCTCCCAGGGGCCAAACGCTGTCCTCTGTCCTCTCCACAGAGTAACTCATTTAATATGAAGGGCTCAATTTATAGAGCCCTCAGTTTAAGGGCTCAGTTTACTGATTACTGAAGTAGGACAAATGACCTCTTAGATTGAATCCTCAGTTTGCCCTTCTATAAATGGGGCTATTTAATCCCCTCCCTGAACAGGTTTTGTCCACAAGATTGTGCTGAAAGGGTGTCTGGCTATGGTAGGTGATCACTAAATGGTGGCCCACATTTGGATGTGGCAAAAGGAAGCCACTGAAGGTTCCTGGGGAGGGAGATGGCTTTGATGTAATGAAAGCATACCCCAGTCCCCCATCTCTGCAATACCGGATGCTAAGTTAGTTACAGCTTCTCATAAGATCTAGTTCTTTGGAGACCTGGTCTCATTTGGAAACCTTAACTTCTTCGTGCCAACATTTCATTATTGTCCTTCTCCTCCACTGCTCCGGAGGACAGGCGCCCAGCTGGTTTATCACTCTGTCTCCAACATCTAGCCCTGGGCAAGTGGTAGGGAGCACAGTGATAATCACACGGGATAACACGTACTGAGTGCTTACTACGTGCCCGGCACCCATTCCAAGGGCTCAGCCAAGATGTGTTAAATCTTGGACAGAGGGGATTCTGCGAAGCTCTGCGTGATCACCTTCCCTCTCTGACTCTCAACAACCATCTTCCCAGCTCCCCCTCACCCGCCTGGTGTTTTGTGACACCAGGAGAAACACCTTCCATCCTGGAGTGTCGTTTTGTTGCCCTGGAAATCAGGGATGATCTCACCCCTCTCTTTCCTGGCCTTCCAGGTGTGAAGACAACACCTAGTGGTCAATGTCACTTTTTGCACAGGGCAAGAGAGAGCCATTGAATGTGCTGGGGGGCAGGTAGGATGTCCATAGAAGGAATGAGAAGAGGTTTAAGGAACATTGGCTTGGATAAAACCTTCTCCCCTTCACTCCTAGGACCTGAACAAATGGGTAAACAACAAACAAACAAAAAACCAGAGGATTTGTAAAAAATGACCCTTCCCACCCGTGATTCCTTGCTGTTTCTCAAACATAACAGTGTCCACCCACCTCACGGCCTTTGCCCCAGCTGTTCCCTCATCTGGTTCTTCATTCAGGTCAAATGTCACCTCACCAGAGGCCCAGCGCTCCCAGTCATGCTCTGTCATCACAGCCCCCTGTAGTTTTCTCAGGAGCCCTTACCAAGACCTGATGTTATACTGCAGATTTTTTTATTATCTAGGGTGGTGTTGCCCAGTAGACCTTCCTGAGATTAGGAAATGTTCTAGATCTGTGCTGTCCAATAGGGGAGCTACCAGCCACAGGGGCCTATTGGGCATGTGAAATAGTGTGACTGATGAACTGAACTTTTAATCTTATTCAATTTTAACTACTTTATTTTAAACTTATTTACTTATTATAAATTTAGATGGAAATAGCTAGGTGTGGCTGGTGGCTAAACAGCCTTGGACAGAGCAGAGCTAAAATTTCAGCTCCTCTTAGCAGGGCAGTGACTTTCTCCTCAGCATTCTCAGGGTCCAGCACTCTGCCTGGTAAATGTTTGCTGAATGAATGCACATGCAGGATTCCATTGGGGAGCATGGGCTCCCCAAAGTTGGCCAGGCAGATGGTAACCTGTCTTTTCCCACTCCTGTTTCTTCTCATGAGCGTCTTGCTTGCCAAACTCTGTATCCTTCCCGCTTCGAACCCAAGCTCAGAGTCTGTTGGACAAAGCCGGGCTCACCCAGACCCCCACACCAGCCCCCACCTCCACAGATAGCCTCACTCTCTCCAGCTTCACGAACTCACATTTATTCACAGACAGACAAAGGGACAGGGACGGACCTTTGCTCACTGGGACCCCAAGGGTCTGGCAGTTCCAAAGAGGCGATGGTGTCCAGTGTGTACAAAGGAGGCAGCCGGTAGGAGGCACCCCAGTCTCCATCCTTCTGGCCAGTGTCCTGCGCCTCCTTTTCCAAGCGGTCCTGCCTTGGGAAGTACCGGGTGAGCAGTTCATAACCAGCATCTGGGGCTTGGGGGTGGGCGATGGGGAGGGAGGGGCAGTCCCGGCCCCACCTCCTTAGTGTCAGGGCTGGGAAGGGCGGGATGGGTAGATGGAAGAGGGGCCTCCCCTTCAACTTCTCTCCTCTATATTGCAAACCAGGGTGGGGAGGGCAACTGGAGGGGCCGAGGGTGGGTATGAGGGTCAGGAGGCCAGGCTGCCGAATCCGCGCAGGTGTGCCTTGCTGTCAATCTCGTCTTCCTCCATCTCGAAGGCTGAATGGTCTTGGCTGTCGAAGCAGGAGGCGCTGAGGAAGACAGGGGGAGCCACCGGCGACTGGGGTGGGGTCCCCGGGGAGGGTGGCTCTTCCTTGATGTGTGCGATGGGCAGGGGCAGCCCTTCGTCCTCCTGCCCGGCCGGCGGGGGCGGTGGGGGCGGCGGGGGCGACGGCGGGGCCTGGGCCTGGGCCTGGGCCTGGAGAGCCTGCAGCGCAGCCGCCCGCTCCAGCTCGGCGCGGTGGCAGCGTTGGTGGCGCAGGAGGCTGTAGGCGCGAGAGAAGCGGCGCGGGCAGTGTGGGCACGGGTGCGGGGCGGGGCCCCCAGCGTGGACCTGCGCGTGGCGAGCCAGGTCGGCCAACCTCTTGAACTCGCGCTGGCAGCGTACGCACTGGAAGGGGCGCGCCCCCGAGTGGGTCACCCCATGCTGCCGCAGGTGCGCCCTGCGCCGGAAACCTTTGCCGCACTCGGGGCACCAGAAACGCGGCTCCCCGGCGGGGGGCCGGGCCGGGGCCTCATCGCCCCCGTTCTGCCCGCCTTCTCCCCCCTCTGGGGCAGCCCCGCACTCAGCCCCTTCACCCCCCTCGGGCCCCTTCCCTGAGTTCCGTCCACCCGAGGATTTGTCGTCCTTCTTGCCCGCCGTGGGCAGCGGGGCCAGCAGGCTGAGCGCGCCGTGCACGCGGCGATGCTGGCGGAGGTAGGAGGCGAGTCGGAAGGCCAGGCCGCAGTCCGGGCACACGAAGGGGCGGTCAGTGGAGTGGACCAGCCGGTGGCGGGACAGAGACCAGGGCCTGGCGAAGGCCTTGAGGCAGATGGAGCACTGGTGGCGCTTGGGGCGGGGTGGGGGGCCCCCTTCGCCCTCCTGCTCGCCCTCCGGGCGCAGGCACGGGTGCGCTTTGAGCTCGCCCTTGGTGGCGAAGGCTTCGCGGCAGCGGAGGCACAGCAGCGTCCAGTCGGCCTGGAGCAGGACCTGCTTCTCCTCCTGCCGCCCAGCCGCCAGCGCCAACTCGGCCCTCAGCTCCGCCGCCCCAGCCTCAGCCTCCTCCTCTTCCGACTCCCGGTCCCGGGACTCAGCACTCGTGGGGGCCACCAGCGCAGCCGGCTCCCCTGCAGGCCACGTTTCGGGCCACGCTGCTTCCTCCGGGGCGCCCGCGGCTGTGCTGGGCTGCTCCGGGCCCTCATCCTGCGGGCCCCAGTTGGACTCCGCTGCCTCCTTGGCTGCTTTCTCGATGGCTAGCTCGACCTCGCCTCCTGCGTGCTCCTGGGCCAGGTGGCGCCGCAGCTGGGCAGGCTCCGGGAAGGTGCGGGGGCAGGCGGCGCAGCGCAGCGGGGGCTGGGGCCCGTGGCCACGCAGATGGCGGGAGAGGTGGGCAGGCCGGCGGAAGGCCTTGGGGCACAGCGGGCAGGCGTGGGGTCGGAGGCCCGAATGGCTCAGCCAGTGCCGGGAGAGGTAGTAGGGGAAACGGAAGAGGCGGCCACAGGTGGGGCAGGGCAAAGGCGCCCGAGGGGCTCCAGCGCCCCCCCTGCCCCGGCCTCGACCTCGGCCTCGTCCACGGCCCCGGCCCCGGCCCCGGCCACGGCCACGGTGAGGTGGGCTGCCCTGGGCGGGTGGAGGGGGCTGAGGATCCATGCCTGTGAGGAGAGAGGGGAGAGACAGGGAGGTGGAGGTGCAGAGGGTCAGATGTTTAAGCCAGAGAAAGGGTGAGAGAGACAGAGATGTGACAGAGGCAGAGATGCGAGAGAGACCAGGAGAAACAGAGACAGGATGGTGAGCCACAGAGAGACAGGGACACCCAGCAGAGGCAGAGATGAAGAGAAAACAAAGAGAATTAAACAGAGACGGTGCAAACAGAGAGGTCAGCAGAACCGTGGTAGGATGGAGGTGGGGACAGACATGAAGACGGAGAGACACACAAGAGACCAAGTCAGTGACCGCTGTTTTTCCAGGGGCCCCGCTTTTGGGAGGGGCTGGGAACAAGCCAGCCTTCGGTGCCGGAGGGGGACGGGTGCAGGTCAGAAAACGGAGGCCGAGGAAATGGGGTGTGGGTGCCCAGACGCTGGGAGAGGCCGGGAGTAGGAGCAGAGCCCCAGACTCTTGGGTATGAGCCGGGAGGGGGCTGGAGGCCCGGACGCCTGAGATTCAGGGAGGTGGGGGCTGGGGGTTGGGCCCGATGAAGGATCTAGACCCCTGTATGCGCAGGGTACGGGTTTTGGGGTCCCAGTGGTGAGGAGGGCTGGAGGAGGGGGCTGGGCTCCTCAGACAAGGGAGAGGAGGGGGCGGGGGGCCCAGTTGTCTGAATTCTCCAGGGAGGAGGAGACTGAGGGCCAGGCCCCTGGGGCCGTTGCTGGGGGTCCCTAGGTCCCCCAGGGGGCGGATCTCCCCGCTGGGCCCAGCCTGCCGGTCTCGCAGACATGATCTGCAGAATTGGGGCCTCAGTGGAGGCCTTACAGATTCCTGAGCTGGGGGCCTGGACTTGGCCCCGATCTCTGAGCGCCCGGTGCTTACCTCGGCCTCCTCTGTGCCTTTCTTCCTTCCCCGCGGCCGGCCGACAGACGGTGGTGGCGGGGAGGGAGGGAGGGCCCTAAGCGTGGTAGGGGTGGGGGGTGGAGGAGGCTGGGCTCGGTGTCACCGCCTAAGCCTTCCCCCCGGAAACCCGCCTTTTCTCCCAGTCTGAGAGAGGAAAGATTGGCTGCAAAGCCGGAAGCTAGAGGATGAGGGTACTCAGTGGGCGGGGAGGGAGCGTGCCTGGGACTCCTGGGTCCTCTAACTGGGAGGGGTCTGGGGACCTGTCCTCTGGGCTCCCAGAGAGAGGTCTGCGAGGCTGGGTCCAGCTCCCCTCCCCTCGAAACAGACACATATATTCATTCATTTCTTCAACAAACACACATTTATCAGGTCCTGTCTATGCCAGGCACTGTGTTGAGGGAGTGGGGGTGGCTGGGGAGGATATGAATGAAGCAATGGCAGAGGCTTCAGGGAAAGCACCGGCACTCTGGACTGGAACCTGACTCCAGCCATTACTTGGCTGCCTGAACAAGCTACTCTCTCTTCTCTTCCGCCCTGTGATAAGCCTGCATATCTTCATTCAATCCTAAACAAAGTGTTCACTAAGCACCTACTATAGGACAGTTTTGCATGTATTTTGCTACATATATTCACTTGATCCTAAGCCACCAACATTTACTGAGCTCCTACTATGGGCTGGATCTGTCCTTGGTGCTGGAGCTATACATAGTGGCAAAGACAGAGGCCGTTGGGCCCTATCTGCAGGGAGCTCACGGTCTGATACAGGAGCAGGCGGACTCAGGTCCAATCACCCTCCTGGAGAGTGTGTCCTAATTCAGGAAACATCATGCTGTGGGAATACAAAGGACAGAGAAGGCACTGAGCTGAGCTCACACTTGGAGCAAGAGTGATCCCTGAGGGCTTCCTGGAGGTAACCATGTTTCAGCTGAAACCTGCAGGATGAAAGCTGAGGGTTAGGAATGGGAAGGAGGAGCAAAAGGAAACAGGAGAGAAAAATACCAATACAGCCACACCTCAAATACCTAACATTGAGCAGAAAAGGCATGTTTCAGGAGTACACCTCTAGCTTAACGCTGTTTGCTCAAGGTGAAATATGCGCTCAGCATGGTTGGCAAGAATGTGGGAAGCAGGACCTTTCATACGGGGCTGAGGCAAGTAAAACTTGGGATAGTTTTAACGATCGAGCATTTCCAGGAATGTATCCGTCACATAGGTCTACTCAGAAACATGCAAAAGGATGCCTGTACCAGGCTTTTTTTTTTAAAGATATTATTGGGGAATTGGGGGAGGGGAACAGCGCTGGAGAATCAGGGGAAGGGGAACAGACAAGTTGCTGTCCTTTTGTTGTTCAGTCTAGTTGTGGAGGACGTTGCTTCACTGGCCCACGTTGGTATTATCATTGCGCTCTTCCCGGGTGAGGCAGATCAGTCGCCAGCCTCTGGATGGCCGCTCACGGGGGCTCTTGGCAGCTCACACCGGTTGCCAGCCGCTCACGTTGGCAGCCAGCCACACACAGTAGCTTATGGCAGCCCACTGCAGCAGTGGCTGCAGCCTACGCCATCACCGGCGACTCGCGGCAGCCCAGCTCCAGGTCGAGCTGTTGTTCACCATCTTAGCTGTAGAAGGCAGTGTCACTGGACCCCCTGTGAGATCCAAACCGGGGCCCTGCTGCTCAGAGCTGGTGTCCCAAGCCAGCTCTTAACCAATGTGCCACTTGGCCGGCCCTGTACCAGGTTTTAATCCGTGCAGTATTGCACATTGCTACAAAAGGCTGGAAATAAGCTAAACGTCCATGGGTTGGGATTTGAGAAATAAATCATGATTGGTCCATCCAGTGGAATGTTATGTGTCCATTAAAAATGGATGAAGAAGCTCTCCGTGGAAAAATATGGAAAGACTCCAAGTGATAACGTGAAGGAGAGGGGAAACGGGAGGTGAAGAGCAGCTTATAGCCTGTTCTCTCTGTGCTGATCAGAGCCTTGTGGCTGGAAGACCTGGAAGAAGACAGAGGAAACTAGCAACATTGTCCAACTCCCAGGACTGAAACTTACTACACCCTATCCTTTTTGTATTTTTGAACTTGAAACCATGTGAATGTGTCCCAGACTCAAACAAGTAAAGGAAATAGACACTGGGGATGATCAAAATAAATAAAATGAAAGTAGGTAGCAGTTTACTCTTGTAAGTGCTTTACAAATACAAGCCCATTTATTTCTCCTCACCTTATGAAGTGGGTAGCATGACTGTCCCAGTTTTGAGAGCAGTACTAAATGGTACTTCAAAGCTGGTGAGTCTCAATAGGTCTTTGCGTTTCCCAAAGAGGCAGGAGAAATTATAGAGGCCAGGAGCATAATCCTTAAAAGCATCTGGTCAATAATACTATTTTAACAAGGATATATGCATATGGAATAAAAGTCCAAACACATTCATGAAAACAATAAGCACCAAATGTGGGGCAGGGGTTACTCATGAGAAATGAGAAGCAATCAGATCCTGGACAGTGCTGTGTAGAGTGAGGCGTTATCTCTAATGTTTTAAAGCTGGGAGTCAGTATATGGGTGTGGGTGTACTTTTTCATTGGGTAAAATACATGAAAGATAAGACTTACCATTTTAAAGTGTAAAATTCAGTGGCATTCAGTATATTCATGATGTTGTGTAACTACCCCCACTATCTAGTTCCAGAACATTTTCATCACCCAAAAAGCAGTTACCCCGCCCCCATTCCCTTCTTCTCCCCGCCCCTAGCAACCAATAATCAGCTTTTTCCTCTACGTGTTCGCCTACTGTGGATATTTCGTCAGTGGAGTTAGAGGATATATGGTCTTTTACAACTGGCTTCTTTCAATTAGCATAATGTTTTCGAGATTCATCCATGTTGTAGCATGTGTCCATGCTTCAGTCCTGTTTGTGGTTGAATAATTTTCCATTACGTGGGCATACTACATTTTGTTTATCTATTCATTGACTGGTGGACAGTTGGGTTGTTGCTACCTTTTGGCCATTGTAAATAGTGTTATTGTGAACACTTGTACTTTTTCTTTGAATGGCTGTTTTCAATTCTTTTAAGTATTTGAGGTCAGACAATTAAGTTCGCGAACTCATCCTAGAAAACGTGCTACATACCTCATTACTGAATATCACTACAGTCACCTTCAAAGTACTCCCCTTGGGGAGCTATACACCAATGCCAGCGCCTAGTCCACCCTTCAAAGCAATTTTGGAACTCTTTTTCTGGAATGGCCATCAGAGCTGTCGTTGTATTACCCTTGATGTCCTAACAAAATGTCCTCCTTTCAATATTTCCTTTATCTTCGGGTAAAGAAATAAGTCATTGGGGGCCATACCAGGTGAGTAGGGCGGGTATTCCAATACAGTTATTTGATTACTGGCTAAAAACTCCTTCACAGACAGTGCCATGTGAGCTGGTGCATTGTCATGATGCAAGAGCCATGAATTGTTGGCAAAAAGTTCAGGTCGTCTAACTTTTCCACGCAGCCTTTTCAGCACTTCCGAATAGTAAACTTGGTTAACTGTTTGTCCAGTCAGTACAAATTCATAATGAATAATCCCTCTGATATCAAAAAAGGCTAGCAACATTATTCCAATAAGTTCGTGAACTTAATTGTCAGAACGCGTAGCTTTAGGTTGTGTATGTTATTTTATTATTCAAATTTTAAAAGTTTATTATTATTTTTAAATGAATTGAGGAATGGAGGTGTTATGAAAGAAAATTTCAAGTAGAGAAAACAGCATGTTGTGTGTGAGGGGTGGGTGGGGGAGGGTTGTGTCTTGGGGGAGATTGGGGCCGTGGATTGGGGCATCAAAAGCAGCCAGTGTAGTGGAGAGACGCCAGAGCTGCGTGAGCGACTGTGTCCTGCCTCCTGGTCCAGGCTGAATGTTGGATGCATTCCGAGTCCACTGAGAACCCATTGAAAATGTTTTAAGCTGGAGAGTCACATGATCTGATTAGTGTTCTAGAGAAATTCCTGTGGGACCCGTGTGGAGGCCCAGCCGGATGCAGGAGAGACCAAGGCGGGAGCAGGGAGGAGGTGGGGCATGGGTCCAGGTGAGAGAAAGGCCTGGGTGGGGCCGGCCTGGACTAAGCAGGGGGCGGGACCTGGCGCTGATTGGCTCAGACCTGCATTCCTGGATGCCAGTCCCACCCCAACCACCTCTTCATTGGCTCTTTTGCTTTCCATCCAGTCTCCAGCACCCACAGCTCACATAATATAACTCTTGCCTGGACACCCTCCCATGGCTCCCACTCTTCCTCCCCACTTCCTCGGCTCCTGCCTACAAGGCTCTACACGTCTGGCCCCCCAGGGCCTCTCTGAAAAGATTCCTCTCTCCCTGCAATTCACCTTGCCCCCAACCACACCACCCTCTTTACTCTTTTTGGACTGAGGTCCTTTGCACATGCGGTTCCCCCGCCTGGAATGCCCTTCCTCTAGATTTCCATGAAGTTTCCCTACTCCCCTCAATTCTTTCACATCTCAGAGACCTGTCCTGCCCACCCTGGCAAAAATAGCCCTCCTGTCACCCTCTAGTCCTTACTCTGCCTTAATTTTCAACATTGTACTTATCGCCAACAAGCATTAGGCTACTTGTCGCCTACCCACTGATTACCTATCTCACCTCCCAATGGAATATAAACAAACTCCCTGAGGGCGGAGTTTTATTGTGCCTGTTTAAGTGCGCGCGACCCTCAGAGAATATTCAGGTGGAGGCGCTCAGCTTTCCGAGGTCCCTATTCATGACTCCGTAGAGGACAGCCGGAAGCCATCCCCATGACAGTTCTGTCACTTTTCCATGTTCTCTACTCTCCAGGCAAAGAGGGTCTCAAAGTGGGCGGTCTTGTCCCTGGGGCGGTGCTTGTATCTAAGGGAAGGATGGGTCTTGTTTCTCTGAGGCAGATGGGTTTTTTGTTTGTTTGTTTTAACGCCAAAGAGATGAGTCTGGTTCCTGATTCCTGGGTGTTGGTGGCAGAGTGAAGAGGAATATCTCTAAGATTGAGTGTCCCTAGGGGGTTGAGTCTTTTCAAAAGCGCAATTGCGGGTCTCCAGGCCAAAAAGTCTTCCTTGAAGGCCAGCCTCGTACTTGTTTTCTCTCCCCCCAGATATATGTCACCTCCTTTAAATTTTTTCCTTGTGTAATATGAGATGCACCGTTTAAAAGGGCACCATACAAATGCACAATTTAACAAATAATTATAAAATGATCACCAGGTTAAGAAAAGAGATGTTGGCAGTCACCCCAACAGAAGAGTCCGGCGTGTCCCATCCCCAGCTTAACATGTCTGACCTCACTGTGCTGAGTTTAATGGGGGGAGGGGAGTTTTCCTTGCTTTCCTGAATGGTTCAGTACCCACGATACATCCTAAACAACATTACAGTTTAGTTTTGCGTGCTTTTTTAGCAATAGAAATAGTCATACTCTGTGCACCTGGCTTCTTTGTGAGTTCCATTAATGTAATTCTGTATATCGTACTCATTTATTCTTGTTGCTGTATAGTATTCCATAGCATAATATACCACCATTTATTTCTCCACTGTATTGTTGATGGATGTCTTAGTTCACTCTGGCGGCTGTAACAAAATACCACCAACTGGGTGGCTTATATACAACAGAAATGTATGGCTCACAGTTCTGAAGGCTAGAAGTCTAAGATCAAGGTGCCAGTGCGGTCACCTTCTAGTGAGGGCCCCTTCCTGGTTCATGGCTGGCATCTTCTTGCTGTGTCCTCACATGGAAGAAAGGAGAGGTATCTCTCTGAAACCTCTTCTATGAGGGCACTGATCCCACTCACGAAGGCTCCACCCTCATGATTTAAGCATCTCCCAAAGGTGTCTAATCCCACTAGGTGTTAAGATTTCAACATATGAATTTTGGGGGGACACTAACATTTCAGAGCATAGTAAATGGGCGTTTCAGTTGTTCTGAGCTCAGGGCTGTACATTTCGCTCCTGTGAATGTTTTCAGATGTGTCCCCTGGTGCAGCAGAGCACAAGTTTCTCTAGGGCTCGTGCCTAGCAGTGGGATCACTGCATCATAGGCCATGCACACCTTCAGCTTTAGTAGAGCATGCCAACCTCGTAGGCATCTTAAATTTGAGAAGTTCAGGATGGAACTCTTTTTTTTTTTTTAAGATTTTATTGGGGAATTAGGGGAGGGGAACAGCGTTGGGGAATTGGGGAAGGCGAGCAGACAAGTTGCTGTCTTTTTGTTCTTCAATCTAGTTGTGGAGGACATCGCTTCACTGGCCCATGTTGGTATTATCATTGCGCTCTTCCCTGGTGAGGCAGTCGCTCGCAGGCTATTGGATGGCCGCTCACAGCGGCTCCAGCGGCTCACAAAAGCTCACACCCGCTGCCAGCCAGCACCACTGCAGCCTACACCATCACCGTGGACTCTCAGCAGCCCAGCTCCAGATTGCGCTGTTGTTCACCATCTTAGCTGTAGAGGGCACAGCGTCACTGGCCCTCATATGTGGGATCTGAACCGGGGCCCTGATGCTCAGAGCTGGCATCCCAAGCCAAATCCTAACCAACGTGCCACTCGGCTGGCCCCAGGATGGAACTCTTGATCCCTGTTGTCCCTACCCAAAGTTGTTCGCCTCTAGTTTTCTGGTTTTAATACCAGTGCCACCACCTAACCAGTCCCTCCTGCTTCCTCCCTTTCCATTACATACACACACACACACACACACACACACACACACACACACACACACACAGATACATTCTGCCTCCAGGATTCATTTTGATTCCATCCACTTCTCTCCATCGCTCTGGTCCAGGCCCCCACACCTCTCCTGGTGGACTGCTTTCACTCTACCTCTCCAGCTCCTCCTCCACTCAGCAGCCAGAGGGCTCCTCGTGCAGCATTAAGAGTGGTTACATCCCTTCACACTTTTAAGATCTTGCTTGCCATGGCCCAGGAAGCACATTCAAATGCCTATCTTGGTCCACCAGGCTCTGTGTGACCTGACTCCAGCTTACCTCTCCACCTCGTCTCATCCCTCCCTCCTCTGGGCTCACTCCCTCCTAGGACCATCCAGACATCCTCCTGGCCACTCCTCCTCACCCTTCCTGGCTCAGATCAGAGGGCCACCTCTGCAGAGAAGCCTGCCCTGATAACCCCATCTAAGGTGGCATAGCTCAGTCACTCACTTTCTTAACACCCTCCTTCATTTCCTCCAGAGTGCTCATAACCCTCTGAAATTGCCTTCTTTGTTTCTTTTTTACTCTTTTCTACACCCTGTCAGCCACGCACTACACTATTGACTCCACCAGGAGTTATCTTGTTCACTGTTGGGTCCTCAGAGGGGGTTACAATGCCTGGCACAGAATGGGCACTCAGCATAGGAAAGTAATCTGGCACCTAGGAGACAATCTAAAGGCCCGTCCATTCTCTGATGGGGGTTGGAGGTAGCTTCTAATGTACAAATTCAGTTGCCTAGGAGGCAAAGTCTAAGCGGTTAGGAACTTGTCTGTAAAGTGACAGTGTGTTTTTAAGGGGAGTGTGTCCTATGGGATTGATGCTTCACAAGGGCCTGTGTGGTTCTAGGGGGGCATGTCAGCCCATGGAAGTGAGTCTTGTGTTTAAGGAGCCGGGTTTCAATTTAGGTAAGACTTAAACCATCTCTGATTTTAAGGGCCATGCAAAGGATGAAGGCTCTGTCTCTATTTAGGGGGCCTTCCTAAGTCAGGGAGGGAGAAACCCCCCACCCCCTGTACCAAGGATCAGAAAATGAGACAGCAGTGACTGACAGGGCAAGGTTTATTGGGGTGGTCCTGGAGACACTGGGAAGTGTGACAAGGGGGGTGAGGTCAAGGCTCACAGGGGGGACCCCCTAGCCAACCCTCCCTTCCCCTTTGGGTTGGGAGGAACAGAGACAAACTGACAGATGGAGAGAAAGACCAACAGGTGCTACAGCAGAGCGGGAGGGCTACCCAGTGTCCACCACCTCCCACTCAGGTGAGTTCACAGGACGGGGAATGACAGTGGAAGAGGAAGGGGAGTGTCTTCTCTATTCACTCTAAGGAGGGTGGGGTGCAGGCCACGACTTGGGCCAGCCCATTCCAGTGGACAGGGGTGTGTGTATCCAATCAGTCCATCCTACTGGGCAGGGGGATTCCAAACCAGCCTAATCTAGCGTTTGGGGGTAGGGGGTGGGGTCATTAGGGTTAGTCCATTCCACAGTAGGGAAGGGAAACCTAACTGGGGAGTGGGTTGAGGGCAGAGGGCATCTACCCTGGTCCTCTTTCGGCATAGGGAATGAAGTGGCAGGAAAGGCAGACTCCGGCTATAGCCATTATCTGGGGGCACCAGTGACTGTGGTGGGTAGTGATTGGAGGGGATCCAGGGACATTTGAGGACACGGTCCCCCCACATTCTCCATATCCAGATCGTTTGGAATGATGGCTCTCAGAGAGAGGGCAGGTTTCCCTTGGGGGAGGTATGCCCATCTCTTATTAGGGCCCTCAAGATGAGAAGAACTTCTGGAGACCCATTTCTCATTCCTAAGTCCCCCAACTTAGGGGCATTGATTTTGGGGTGCCTAGCACAGGTTCCAGGGGATCCTCAAGCTCAGGAGTCTCTCCATAGACCCGGGACCCCCGAGCTGAGGAGTTTTCGGTTTATTTGCTGTCCATCAGCTCAGGGGGCTGTGTGGGTTTCTAGTGGCCCCATCTCTCCAACCGGGGTCCCCTCATCTCGGCGTGTCTGGATTTGGACCGTCCCCTGGGCCGGGCCCTGAGTCCAGCCCCAGGCTAGGTGGTTGCACGGAGGGGCACGGGTCAATCCATGCCCCGGTGCAGCTTCAGGTGCCTGGAGAGGTTGCTGAGCGTGATGAAGCCCTTGCCACATATGTGGCAGGGGAAGGGCCGCTCGGTGCCGTGCAGCAGCCGGTGGCGCTTGAGGTAGCACTCGTGGCGGAAGAACTTGCCGCACTCGAGGCACGGGAACGGCTTCTCACCCGTGTGCACCAGCACGTGCCGCTCCAGGTCGCGTGGCGAGCGGAACAGCTTCTCGCACTCTGAGCAGCCGAAGATCTTCTTGCCGCGGCCCGAGCCGGACGCGGGCTCCCCCGACGCGGGCTCCCCCTCGGGGGCTGCTGTGGCCGCCTCTGCCCCGCCGCCCTCGCCATGGCTAGCGCGCCGGTGCTCCTCCAGGGCCCCCAGGGCCGCGTACAGCGCCCCGCAGTGGCCGCAGCCGTAGGTGGCCGGCCCCGAGTGCGCCTCCAGGTGGCTGGCCAGGGCCGCAGCCGATGCGAAGAAGGTCCCGCAGTCGCACTGGTACAGGGTGTCTTCCGATGGCTCCGCCGCAGTCGCTGGCGCAGGGGCCTCCCCGCCGCCCTCAGGGAGCAGCCGCCCCAACTCGGGCACGCCGCCCCCGGCGCGGCCCAGGAGCAGCCGGCCGTCCCAGGCCGCTCCAGCGTCACCTGCCTCCACAGCGCCACCCTCGCCAGGGGTCTCGGGCCCAGCGGCGGCCCCCGCAGCCCAGGCCTGTGCAGGGGGCGCGCCTGGGCCCTGCAGGTCATGCGTCAGCTTGTGCCGCTCCAGCAGCGCGGGAGCGTTGAAGTCGCGCTCACAGCGTGGGCACTTGAAGGGCTTCACGTCGGTGTGTGCGGCCCAATGGGCAGCCAGCTCACGGCCATGGTCGAAGCGCCGTGCGCAGGCACCGCACGCAAACGGGGGCAGCGAGGCGGCTGCTGCAGCTGCAGCCTCCGCCAGCCCCCAGCTGCCCGGGCCCGCGCCCGCCCCGTCCGGACCCTCTCCGCCGCTGCCGGTCCCCGTGCCCCCGCACACAGAGCAGGGCCCCACGTTGCAGCAGACAGAGCAGGGTGCACTCAGGGCGGGCAGGCCGGGGCTGGGTTGCAGGGGAGAAGGGAGCACCCCGCGGTGCTGGCGCTTGAGGTGGCGACCCAGGCTGGAGCGTGAGGAGAAGCGGAGCTCGCAGACCAGGCAGCAGTAGGGCTTCTCACCAGTGTGGACAACCTGGAGGGTGGGAGGAAGAGCAGCACATCAGGGTTGAGGATCTGGCCTGCAAGGCAGGTTTCTGGACTCAAAGAGGGAGGCATCTCAAGATCCATGTGAAGCCTACAAGACCATGATCTAGCTTCAGTCCTCTTACTCTCCATCTCTGCTTTTTGGCCACAGCTGGCATGCTTTTAGGCGCTCTAGCCTCAGGACCTTTGCACACGCTATTCCCGCAGGCTGGGCAACTCTCCCACTCTTTTTGTCTCTTATTTCCAACAACCCCGCCTAGAAAACTGGCACTCCCTAGGAGAGTGGTTAAACATTGAAGCTTTGAGCACTGATAGACCTGGGTTCAAATCCGAGCTCTGCCTTCCACGCCAAGTGAAAACTTGGACAGGTAATGGCATTTCTGGGGCTCTGCTTTTCTGCTCTGCCAAATGGGCACAATAAGATGTACCATCTCATAGCATTGTTGTGAGGATAGGGTAAAATCATCACAAAACTACTCAATTCCTGGAAACTAGAATTATTGACAAACTTTCTCACGTCCAACTGATGTTCTCTAAACCAGTGAATATTGGGGAGAGCAGGAGAGCTTTTATAATCACCTGAAGTGGGAAGTGGCTCTTCTAGGTAAATGCTCTAGAACCTTCTAGAGCAGAAATGCCCAATAGAACTTTCTGCAAGTGATGGAAATGTTCTATATCTGTATTGTCCAAAATGTCACCACTAGCCACATATGGCTGTTGAGCCCTTGAAATGTCGCTAGGTGGCCAAGCAAGACCGTGCCTTACAGAGGTCTCTACTGATATTCGCCTTTGTGGTTTATTTAAGGGTCCTGGACTAGTCGACAGGTTTCAACTGTAGAGTCCTATTGACTGGTAGCGTCTGCCTGGAGAGCTTTGGGGGAGAACTGTGAGGCTAGATGAGAAAGAGCGCAGTGCTAGATTAGTCATGTCTTCCATGGGCAGGATCTGAAGTAGGAATGCTATCTCAGGAACACCATCCATGACCCCATCCCTGACCTGGATCACTCCAGATCTTTCTTCTATTAGCCTCAGAATACAGTTACCCTCTGTCCTCACATGTCTCAATTGCAGTTTGACATTAATCTCATTGTTCAGCTAATGTCTCCCCCACTAGACTCTTGGCTCTGGGAGGCCATGAAAGGGGAGGACTGTGTCTGTGCCTGCATATTATAGGTACTCATTAAATGCTCAGCTGAATGATAACTTACCAGTGGGCAGGGGTGAGACCTCAAAGGGCTGTGAATGTCACATCAAGTTAAGGAGCTTCCCCGTGATACTAAGGATCAGGAGTTTTAAGGGAGGGGGTGCCTGGTCACTCTGTGATGGATCCAGAGGCTGGACATGAGGGGGAGAAACAGGAGGTAGGAAGACCGCTTAGAAAGTTGGGTCCAACATCCAGGATGTGAGGTCCTAACCCAAGGCAGATGCCATGGGGACAGAGAGGAGGGCACAAGTGTGCAAGACCAGTGATATGTCTGGTTTTACTTATCCTTGTAGCGTAAGTGTCTGGCCTACAGAATAAAATCCCACTCCTCACAACAGCTGAGAAGATGTACATGCCTCAACCCCTGACTGCCTTCCACTTCATCTTCTTTTGCACTTCCCACGCTCGCTCCACCCCAACCGCATGGTCTCCCATCCCTTCCTTGTAAACACCAACCTCCTTCCCACATGAGGGCCCTTGCACTTGCTGTTCCCTCTACCTGAAATACTTTTCCTATGGCAGATGCTTGTTCATAGTTTGGATCTCAGCTCAAATATCACCCTGCCCTTCACTACCTTGTCTGGTAGCCCACAGTTCTCCCCTCTTTATTCCTGAACACAGACTTGTTATTATTGTTTTGTAATTTCCTTCCCAACACTTCACCTTTTCCAGAACATTCTTGACTGTGTATTTGCTTTCTTGTTGATTGTCTACCTGGCTCCTGACCACCTCCAATGGAATGGAAGTTTTCAGAGCTTGGACTTTATTGATTTCACTTTGGTGACCAGTGTTGGGAACAGGGAAAGCGCTCAATAGATAATCACTTAATAAAGGAATTAAGCACATGCCTGGTAAATCTGTTTTTTAAAATGGTAAAAGAAATTGCAGATGCTGGTGCAGTGTGTGAGCAGGGGAACGGGAGAAGGGAGGAGCCTATAGGTGGGGCAATGTACTATGAATGTTTTCCTTGTGGGTTGGGTGGTGACTGAAAGAGAAACCCTTCGTGTTTTGATTGGTCAGGGCGCTTTGGCTGGGAAGGAGGGAGACAAAATGTCCTAAGGGGAGGAGTGGGTGAGTGGGCCTTGGGCACGCTGCCTGTTGCCCAGAGTGGGGCCATGGCTCCAAGAGTGTGTCCAGCCCCGGGAGGCAGCCGGGCCTGCCTGCGGGACTCACCTGGTGGTGCAGCAGGCCGGTGGAGTCTCGGAACCCCTTGGGGCAGGCGGAACAGCGGTAGGGCCGCTCGCCTGTGTGCGAGCGCAGGTGGTTGGCCAGGTTGAAGCTGTGCTTGAAGCCCTTGCCGCAGCGCGGACACGCGTGGGGCTTGAGTGCAGTGTGCCGAGCGAAGTGGCGCCGCAGGTCCGAGCGATAGCGGAAGCTCTTGCCACACTCACTGCAGTGAAACGGGACGCGAGGGGCGGCGGCGGGTGGTGCCGGCGCCGGGGCAGGGACCGGGGGCGCTGGCAGCGGGGCATCATCCATTGTGGCGTAGCACGAGGGCAGTGGTGGGTGGGGGCTTTCTGGAGCGAGGTGGAGGAGACATGGAGGGCAGGTGAGGGGGTCATTTCCCCATCAGCCCTCCCCCATCAGGCTCCTGGGACTCACAGACCCACCACCTGCCCCGCCAGGAGCCCAAACCACTGCACGCAAGCCACTCCCACCAGGACCATACCCACAGTTTAAGCTCCTCCCACCCTCCTAGAAACCCTTCTCCCAGTCATCTGCCAATCTCCTCAATCACTCCAAGTCGCTTCTACCTCACTGAGTGTTTTTACCCCTGAGAACAGACTCTTGCTCCTCTAAGCCCCGCCCAGTGTGGTTAAACCCAGCCCAATCCTTTCACGGTCCCTTCACACAGTTCTCAGAGCCTCTAGTGTTCCTTGAAAAGCTCTTTCCCACTTCCCTCTAAGCTCCTGCCACCCTTCTTTGAAGATGAAAGCCCTGGAACCTCAGATAAAACTAACTAAAACATGTTTTACCAGCAAAATACGGGTAATACGAGGACCTACCTCGTGGAGTGGTGGTGAGGACTAAGCAAAATTGTGGCCATGCGGGTTGCCTGCTTACTTAGGTCTGAGCACAGCAAAGACTCAGCAGATAAACTTTTTATTACAACTGTCCTGTAAGTACCTCCGAGTGTCCTCTTTAAATTCCACCCTTCTCTACTAAGATCCACCTCCAAAACCCCACTCAATTTTTCCTTAAATTCATCCTTGAAGTAAGCCCCGTCCTTTCCAAGACACCCTCCACCACCCCTTCTCACTTTCTCAGTCCTTCTGAGTTCCGCCCCAGGCCCTCTACATCATTTCACTTGCATTATGAAGACTTGATATTTCCACTAATAATCCTCCAAATTATATGCCTAAACTTCACCTCCTCATTGTACTTTCTCTAAGCCACACCCCTTAAGAAAGCCCACCTCTAAGCTTCTGCCACCTTCACACTGAGCCTCAGCTTCCTCACTCTGCCCCAGTTAGGACCCTTCAACCTAGGGCCCGGCTACCTTTCTCAGTAAGCCACGCCCCTTTACTAAACCCACCCTTTGCCTAAGTTCCTCCTATTTCCATCCACAGTCCTGCTGCCCCGCCCATTTCTACTCTAAGCCACACCCACAGAGGCTCCTCCCAGTCATTGCTCCTCCCTAGCTGCTACTAAGTCCCGCCTCCTCCCCACCCAGTCGCCCTCGGGGCCAACTCGCCCCCCCCCACCCCCGCCAGTCCGCTAGAGGACCCAGGCCCCGAGAGCCAGCCTTTTGTGCCCCTCCCCCCGTCCCTAAAAGGTGCGGCCCCGGGCGCCCGGGGCGGGGGCAGGTCAGGCGGGACCCGCGGGCAGGCGAGTCCACCTCGCTCGAACGGCGCAGGGGTTCTGGAGCCCTGGGGCGGCCCCGGGAGGCCGGGAAAGTCAGTCGGCTTTCCTCTTTAATTACTTACACCTCCCTCTGGGCGCCGACATTTTGGGCAGCGGGGCAAGCGTCACTTCCACCCGGGGGGCCCCTCGACTTCCGCCTCGGCTCCCTTCTCCCCCGCACGCCCCCTTTCTCCCGCCTTCTTGACCTCCTCCCTCCCAGCCGCCCGCCCTTCTCCCTCTTTCTCGTCCCTTTTCCAGCACTGATAGTTAAAGAAGCCAGGTCGGCGCCATCTTGGGTGAGGGCAGGAAGAGGGGCGGGGCTTGAGGGAAGCGACCCGGCGCCATGCAGACTAAGGGCAACAAGCTTAGTGCGCGGCTCCTCCCCGCCGTGTCGACGCTAACAGGTGATAGCGCAGATTCGGGCCGACTTGAGTTCCTTTTCGCAGCTCCTGCTGGGTAGGATGTAGAGTTGCATCAGGAGAAGAGAAATCGAAATTCCGATGCGATAGATAGGCAAGAACAGGCTCCATCTTGTCCTCAGTCCTCCAGCGGTCTTTGAAGCTTACCAGGCGCCATGTTAATTACGGGAAGGAGCAGCCATTTTCCCGCTCCTCATCCTTTCGGTAGCTGTCTTTGATTGGGTCACCGGCTGGGTATTTTGTGGAAGGAAAGACATTTCTACGTTGTTGGGGATGTGTTGGATTATTTACCGCTCGAGAGCGCCGGGTGCGCAGGCACGAATGTGACCCGCCTTGAGGACCCAGCGCGTCCCTTTGTTCCCCGAGGGCGCGGGCCCGACGGGGAGGGGGCGGGGCTGCCGGCGTCCGCTCCGAGGGGCGGGGCCGTCCCCCGCGCGCGCGCGCGCCGCCGAGGGGCAG
>NW_017732092.1:291248-316302 GCF_001890085.2 Hipposideros armiger | reverse complement strand
CCGCGCGCCCCCGGAGCGCACCCACCACACCTGCTCCTGCTCCCGCGCTCGCTGCGGCGCGCGCGCCGACCTAGCGCCTCGCGGAGTCGGCCGGGGCGCGCGCGCGCGCAGACCCCCTTCCTGGCGGCCTTCGCTATCCGCGGCCCGGCGCCGCTCATTGGCCATTGCCCCCGCAGAGCCCGCCCTGCGCGCTCGGGACCGGCGGGGAGCAGAGGGCGAGGGTCGGGGGCGCCACGCGGGATACCGGCTGTAGTCCAGCCCCTCCAAACCTAGCGAAGCATACGATCTTGTAAAAGGGGTTACCCTCCTCTGGACCTCAGTCTGTGTGCCTGTTCCAAAGGGGCACAGTGGCACCTACAACCCCGCTCATAATTGCACCTGCGCTTTCCTCCCCTGGTCCAGCTCTGATAATGATGGTGATGGTGGTAGTTTATTGAGTGCTTACTGTGTGCCACCGGACAACCCTGGTATATCCATTTCACAGAGCTGGATTCAAACCGAGGACCAAGGGACCCCATGATGTCTTGTCCCCTTGAGTCCCTTTCTTCTTACTCCCTAGGCCAGTGGGTCAGCGTGAGATCTGGTTCGAATCTTGGCCCTGCCATTTCCTGGCAGAGGGAGTTTGGACAACTGACTTGGCTTTCCTGTGCCCCGGTTTCCCCCTTTGCAAAATGAGGGTGATTGTGCCCTTATTCAGAGGGCTAATATGTCCTAAGTTCTGTGTGCTGAGCACCTCATAGCATGTCCCTGCAAGTAGGTGGAACTGTTTGTCCTATTTTGCAGAAGGCTTAACTGAGGCTCAGAGCAGTAAGCATTTTGCCCAAGGCCACATGGAGTAAGTTACAGACTCAGGAATCGAACCCAGAACGTCAGACTCTGGAGCCCAGACTCCTAACAGCTCCAATATATTTCCTCATCCACCACTCAGGGCCAAACATCACCTGGGACCCTTTTTGGTCCGGTCCTGAACTCCCTTTCCCTTTCACTTCTACCAATCAGAAGAGGGGACAAAAACATTTCTGAATCTTCTGTGCCTCTGGGGTTTGATGGGCTCTGTGTCTTGATGATCACAGTAGTGGCCGGTACCCTTATTTGGACTCTGTCCTCCCTCGAAGATTTTTATTTTGGCTCAAATTGACCTTCGAGGTCCAGGGCAAGGGTTAGGGAGGCCTGAGGAACTCCTGTGGGCTCAGGGCAGTGCCTGTTTACCAACTGGCACAGAATTATCCTGCTCTTTAACCCACCAGCGTGGCCATAATTGTGCACCCAGGTGAATGTCAGCCATGCCCCCGTCGTGAGACTCAGACAGAGGGATGAGAGGTGTTGGGGGACAAGGGGTTCTCCAAACCCTCCCTGCTCTGACGGTTGCCCCCTCTCTCCTCTTAGCCCGGCTCCAGTGCCCAGACCCAAGCCCCCCACTGCTCAATGGACACCCCCAGCCCAGACCCGTTGCCTTCGCCTTTGCCTGGGGAGGAAGAGAAACCTCTGGCCTTACCTCCTTCTGTCCCCCGGGGCCGCCGAGGTCGACGTCCTGGGGGGGCCACCTCCTCCAATTGGACGCGCAAGGCCTGCCTTCCTCGTAAGCGGGGCCGACCCCCCAAGTCAGGGCAGGAGACCCCGCTGGCGCAGGGGTTGACAGTCCCCGTGGGCAGCGGCGGTGGCAGCGATCTCCTGCTGATCGATGATCAGGGTGTGCCCTATACAGTTTCTGAAGGGTCAGTGGCTGGAGGGCCTGAGGGCTCGGGCCCTAGGAAGGCCCCGCACTTCTGCCCGGTGTGCCTGCGGGCTTTCCCCTACCTCTCGGACCTGGAGCGCCATAGCATCTCGCACTCTGAGCTGAAGCCACACGAGTGCAAGGACTGCGGCAAGACCTTCAAGCGGTCCAGCCACCTGCGGCGGCACTGCAACATCCATGCTGGCCTGCGGCCCTTCCGTTGCTCGCTCTGCCCCCGCCGCTTCCGCGAGGCGGGCGAGCTGGCCCACCACCACCGAGTCCACTCCGGGGAGCGCCCCTACCAGTGCCCGGTCTGCCGGCTTCGCTTCACAGATGCCAACACGCTTCGGCGACATGCTAAACGCAAGCACCCCGAGGCCATGGGGGCACCTGTGTGTCCCCCAGACCCAGGGCCCGAGCCACCGTGGGACGATGAGGGCATTCCAGCCACAGCAGGGGCTGAGGAGGAGGAAGAGCGGGAGGGGAAAGAGCTGGCTTGACTCACAGACTGGACTACTCCCTGGGCCAGGTTTACAGCTGGGGGTTCAGCTGCTGCTCCACCTGGGCAGGGAGGCCGGGACACCCTCATGTCTGGTGGTCTTACCGTTGTGGGAGGGGATTGTGGGTGAGCACCTAAACTTCCGGACCCTGCTGCCTTCTGCCACCCTCCCCTGGACTAACAGGCTCTTGGAGGCAAGGGCTGTGGAAATAAATCTCTGCCTTTTGGCCTCCTGCATGTGTTCAGTGATGGTACCAGGGCTGCCCCCTTCTTCTTTCTGCTGCTTTGCCACCTGATGGGAGTGCATGGAATTTGAGAGGACCCCATGTCATGTGCCTTATTAGTTTGGCGCTAAAGCGTGGCTTAGGAGCCTTTGTCCCCTCTTCTATCTCCAGCAGACCCCAAAAACGCTCCCCTAAATATCTGCTGTAAGTATAACACTGAACAATCGGTGCAAATATGACTTAGGCCCCTCTGCCCCATTCCAGCCAGATTCTTGGAAATTCTGTAGCCACCATTTTGACCCATCTCTTTGTCCTGACCCTGTTTGGAAGGAAAAATTGAGCTGTGGGTTGTGGACAGAACTGACAACTTTAGTAAAGAGTAGGTAGGCAAGGGGTGTGGCCTGGAGGGGCGGGGCTAAGAGTCAGGAGGCGGGTCTGGGACTGAGCGGCAAGGCTTATTGGCCAAGTAGATGAGAACTATAGGCAGGGCTTGGGGGAAGGGGCTATAAGAATTTTAAATTGGTTTAGGGACAACACAGGAGAAAGAGAGTAATTTAGAGGGAATGGATAGAGTTTATGTGAGGGGAGGGGCTTTAGGGGAAACTATGAGAACTAGGTGTCAGGAGAGGAGGGACTTAACTGTTAAGATGCCCGAGGGGTGGGTATGACTGCTACTGTTCAGGCCAAGGAGAGGAAAAAAGGGTGCCTAAGAGAGAAGTGACTAAAGGAAGTCCCTGAGAGAGGAGGAGCTTAGCAAGATGGGGTGAATAGAGCTGGGCTTAGCTGTTTGGGGTATGGCTGAGTTAGGAGCAAGGTTTACAGAGATTTATGATGGGCCGTGCAAAGTATAATAAAGCTGTGGTTCTAACTTCAACCTGCACAGAATCACCTGAAGGGTGTTTTATTTTAAATTGACTTGTACTTGACGTGCAATATTATAGTGTCAGGTGTACAACAGTGATTTGATATTTCTATACAGTAAAAAATGGCCACAATAAGCCTAGTTATCATTTGTCACCAAAGTTATTATGATATTATTGACTATATTTCCTTATGCTGCACATTACATCCCTGTGACTTACTTTAGAACTGGAAGTCTGTACTTCACCTGAAGGGCATTTTAAAACACAGGTCCCTAGGCCCTACCTCCAAG
This sequence comes from Hipposideros armiger, assembly GCF_001890085.2. Classification (NCBI taxonomy): domain Eukaryota; kingdom Metazoa; phylum Chordata; class Mammalia; order Chiroptera; family Hipposideridae; genus Hipposideros; species Hipposideros armiger. The sequence continues at coordinate 312,712 of NW_017732092.1, read as the reverse complement.
GTTTTTGATTCAGAAATTCTGGGGCAGGGGGCCTGAGAATTTACATTTCTAACAATTTCCAAAGTGCTGCTGCTGCTGCTGGTCCCTGGACCATAGTTTGAGAACCAATGATTTAAGGGAATGCCTTAGAGGTGCGAGGCACAAACATCAGGTTGAAGTTATGAGAGAGGTGGAGCTTAAATACTTTGGGGCAGGGGGGCGGGGCTGAATAAAGGAGGCGTGGTTTAGCCTGTGAAGCTTGGAGGGGAGGGTCTATAGGAAAAAGGCGTGGCTGAGGGCGGTGCTTAGGAGGGAGAGGTGGGATCTAGAGAGTAGTAGGGGCTTGGAGGTGGGGAAGAACGGGAGAAAATTCCGGGGCCTGGGGCAAGGAGGACGAATTTTGAGTTGATGGGTGTGGCTTATGATAATTAAGCTCCGAATGAGCGAGACTCAGGCTGGGGTGGGGATTAAGTGTGACGTTTGCGCGAGGGGCATGGTTTAACCGGATGACCCAAGCGTGTGGGCAGTACCCCAAGAAGAAGCGGGCGCTCAGGGCGCAGGCGCACCTTCCTCAGCTCGCCCACCGGAAGTGGCCTCAGGCTTTCCCCGCCTACTGTCCTGAGCCAGAGCGCAGGCGCACTTCCTTCTCTCGGTCTCTGCTGCCACCGCCTCCTCTTTCCGCTCCTCCACGCCGGCGCTTCGGAGTCAGGCGCGACTTCCGCTTCCGGGCGGGCGGGCAGGCGGCTCGGCAGGCGGCTCAGGGCTGCCGGGGAGGGGGAGGGGGCGGCACTTCCGGTCAGGCCCTCGGGTCTAACCCGAGCGGCGGCGCCTCCTCCGCCTCCTCGGCCTCCTCCCGGCGGAGACCCCGGCGCCGGTGAGTGACGGGGCGCATGGCCCGGGGGTCCGGGGATAACGGGGGCGGGGGGTCCCGCCCAGGCCCGCTCTAGTCCTCAGAACGTCCCCATCAGTGTTCCCGCCGGGCCCTCGCCAGGGGACCCCCATCACTGCTCCCCCATAAGAGCGCTTCAGATATCTGCCCCATTAACGCCCCCATGTAGGACGGCTGCCAAAGCGCCCTCATTAGTGTCGCTCCCCTAAAGTGCTGCCAGGGCCCTCCACTAATGCTTTCTCATAGGAACGCTTCTACATAGCCTCCAGTGATTGTTTCCTCCAAGACAGCCCCCCAAATGCCACCAGCATTGCCCTCCCCCATGCAGGGCAGCTACCCGTGAACCCTCTTTCAGCCTCTGTAAGTTGCCCCCAAGGAGTGTTGCATTAGTATTTTACAGCAGAACTGCCCCCCCATTATGTCCACACAACAGTCTTTCAAAGCTCCGAAGCCCCCTCTTCATTGGCGTAAAAATACGTTCAAGTCTGGTCAGAATGCTTTTTTTTCCTTCTGCACCCCCCCCCACAATTCCCCTTGAAAAGACCCCTTTCAACACCCCCTTTCCCCCCATAGAACAGCTCCCTCTAGAGGTGTGTTCTCACACCCACATCTTCTCCCCCTTCAGGTAGAAACAGCTGCCAATTTAGCCCCCGGCTCCCACTCCATCCTTCTCTCGGTCAGCTTCTATCTTTGGTCCTTCCTCCCACAGAGCAGTGCCCCACAGTGAGGCCTTCCCTCTCAAAATGCACCTGCTTTGCACTAGCAAGTCTGTCCTGACCTGGCCCTTCTCACCCGGCTCTCACTCCATCTTCCTGGACTCCCTGGAAAAGACCCCCAGCTTTACTGGGGCATGAGCTGTTTCTTCCCCAGGCATTCATTCATTCTTCATTGAATGGATGTGCACTGTTCTAGGTCCAGCTCATGCAGCCATGAAGGAAAGATAAATGCACACAGTCTGTTTTTGTGGGGTTTTACAGCCTAGTTAAGGAGACAGACCAAAAACAAGTAAACAAATAAACAAGATAAATGCGGTTTTCTGGATTGTTTGAGAGTCTGGTGAGCTGCTTCAGAGGTGAAACCTGAATTAGCACTTAGTCATGCGAAGATCTTGGTGAACTGTTCCAGGCAGAGGGAAGAGCAGTGCAAGGGCCCTGAGGTAGCCATGACCATAGAGTAGCAGGGGAGGCCTGAGAGATTGATCTCAGGGCCTTGGAGATGAGGGCATTGTGATCATTATCTGGCCTTTGTCAGCTCTACCAAGCCTAGAATGTACTTCATTTGTTCGTTCATTGGTCAACAGCTGTTTAATGTGTAGGTGGCTACACACTGGGCATGCAGCAGAGAACAAAATAGACAAAACTCCCTCTCCTTGTGAAGTGCATATGCTAATTCACAGGGCAGACAATTGAGCAAACAAACTACATGTATGTGAAGAAAATGCAGCAGGATAAGGATATAGAGCTATGGGGCTACGGTGTCACAGAGGGTGGTAGGAGGGCTTCTTTAAGAGGTACTTATCATTATCTTGTCCCTCCAAAAAGCCACGTACCAAAAAATTATCTCCTCCTCCTGGACAGCTGTGGCCACCCAGGGGTTGCTCTTACCAGCTCCCCTCCCCCAAGACTGAAATGATTAATAGGATGAGCCCTGGATGCCACAAGTGTTCATATCTCTGAGCAAACCACTCCCTCTTTTCCTAGCCTCATTCTCACTTGTTTAACAAATATTTTCGAAGACGGGCACTGTGCTAGGTTCTGGGGATAAAGCAGTGAACAAAACATAAAAATCCTTGTGTGCATGGAGTTTACCTTCTAGAGGGGGAGACACCACCACCAAGACAGAATGCATGGTTAATTAGTGATGCCAACTAGTAAATAGAAATGAAGTAGGCTGGGGAGAGCAGGAATGTTGGTCTGGGTGACAGGTTGCAGTGGTCATGGAAAGCCTCACTGAGAAGATGACATTTGAGCAAGGATGTGAAGGAGGGAGGGGGTGAGACATGTATATGTGGAAGTCAGAGCATTTCAGGCAGAAGCAACAGCTAATGCAAAGGCCGTGAGGCAAGAATGGAGCTGGCCCATTGGAGGAGCAGCCAGGAGGCTGTGGGGGCTGTGTAGGCCATCATAAGGACTTTGACTTTGAGTGAGATGGGGGTCACTGCAGGGTTTTGAGCAGAGGAGGGTCATGGTTTGGCCTTAGTCCTTTTGTCTTTAAATTATCTTACAAGTTCGTTGTAAAGTTTGATTGAAACAAGCCACATAAAGGACCTAGTAATAGCATTCAGTAAATGCTGGTGACTAGTCCTGGGGTTGGTGGTCCTAGGAAGTGAGACAAAGAACATTTGCAGTAAAAGGTGGAGTGGGGAACCTTCCTTTATTTTGGAGAAATATTGAAAGACAGCATGTTGTAGGGGGTAATAGCACCCACATTGGAGATCTACCATTTGCCTTCAGCTCCTGGCCCTGCCGCTTGTTAGTGGTGTGACTTTAGGAGATTAATTTACCTCCCTGGCCCTCAGTCTCTTTCTCTGTACAACTGAGTTAATAATTGTAACAATTTTCTAGGGCTATTGGGAAGATTCATTGAATCAACATGTGTAAAGGATTTAGAGGTGTACTTGGTATGTGGAAAGAACTCATTCAATGTCACATGTTATTAGATGTACTGTTATTGTGATTAACAGATGAGAATTTTATCACAAGGCAGCTTGTTACAGGGGAATGGCCCACAGGTCCTGGCATCAGAGAGAGCCCCATTTCTTCAGTTTCCCCACTTATGGAATGAGACCAATAATGGCACAGGACTATTGTGATGCATCAAGACGTTCCTATCAAACTTGTCTAACAATAAACACGAGCTATTAGGATTGTGACTGTAGTTGCTGTGGGACTCCTGTCCCTTGGGACCATTCCCCCATCATGCCTCTGCAGGAAACCCTCCCGTGATACATATCCCCTTAGAAAGGCACCAATGTAAGGCCTGGGCCGCCCGAAAGTGGAAATGTCTCTTGTTTCCCTGTGGAAATAATCATGAGCCTGGTCAGTTCTGTCCCCCAAGAACACCCCTGCTTCTCTGTCAGGGGCAGCCCTTTGGGCCCTCCTCATAACCTCACTGCCCCCCAGATTCCTTCTGGAAAACCCCCTAGATGTCAGCTCCATCTCTGCTAAATGTCTCCCTCTCTTCCTAGTGGAGTTCTGGTCACCTTAATCTCATCCCTTCACTCATTCAACAAATATTTATTAACATAGGCATTTATAGTCATAAATTTACCTCTGAGCACTGCTGTAGATGCATTTCCCAAGTGCGACACGTTTCCATTTTCATTCATCTAATTTCTTTGGTGATTTCTTTGTGGGCCCATTGGTGATTTAGAAGGGTGCTGTTTCATTTCCACATATCAACAGATATTTGTGGAACACCCATACTGTGCCAGACGCTGTGCTAGGTGCTGGGGTACATTGGCTAACATAGCGGGCCAAGTCCTTGCTGTTAGGTGAGGGGGACAGACAGGAAACACCATAAGGAGATAGACACCATAAGTTGGTGGCAATAACCATGATGAAAAAATGCAGCAGGATGAGGGCCTAGCAAGTAATTTGGGGGTGTGGGGGGGGGTGTCATCCCTCTTGGAAGTGACATGTGAGCAGAGACCAGAAGGAGGCACAGGAGAAGAGTCTTGAGATCTGGAGAAGAATGTTCCAGGCAGAGGGCAGTCTCATCACATCACTGTTGCTCCTGCTCAGAATGGTGACCACCTCACTCTCTCACCCCTCATAACCCAGAGAACGCCCCCAAAGAAGGGTCCTACCCCTATAGTTCCACTCTTGCCTTTCTCCACCTCAGGGAACAACCATGGGAGAACAACCATGTGGCGGGAGGGGTGGGTCATGCCACAGACTTGCTCTGTGACCTTGAGCAAATCACTTGACCTCTCTGTGCCTTGTGTTCTCATTTGCCAGGTGGGGATAACCACAGCCCTTGTGTCATGGTCTCGTGGAGTTGTGGTAGGGATTTAGTGAGTCAGTCTGTGTGACGTGCTTAGAATGGTGCTGGCCTGTAGGAAGTGCCCGGTCAAGGGTAGCTGTCAGTAATACTTGCTCTGATGGAGGTGAGCCCGGGCACTGGCTTATTCCTCAAGACACCTTCCCTCCCTGCACCCTTGTACCCTGTGTTTTCTCCATGCCCACCAAGCACTCCACTGAGTGCTTTCTCCCCACTGAGGTTCCACCTCAGGCTTCTACTCCCATGCCAGGCACGCCTTTGCTCCTTCCAGAGATGAGATGAACCAGACGGTGTGAAGGACATGGGATGTTGGGTCTCCTCCAAGGACAACCAAGAGCTGAAGGCTAAAAATACCACCTCCAGGCGGGGCTGGAGGAGACACTCACCTTTCACCTGTGGGGGGGAGCGAGCCAGCCTGGCAGATGGGGGCTGACATGCCTTGGCCTTGGTGGGTCCCACCGACCCCCTACCTCGGGCTGGATACAGAGCCAGGCACCCAGGGGTCAGAGACTGGGACAGTTAGCCAAGAAGCGTGCCAGACTTCGGGGACCCTTCTCCCACTGGCTCGCCCCCAACTTGGCGGAGGCATTTGCCAAGACCCCTGGATGGGTCCAAGGCTGGGGGAGGGGGCAGACATGGGCAGCTGGAGTCTGGAATGAAAAGCCCTGTAAAGGAGGTGCCCAGAGAATGACCACCATCTCGGAGGGGGTGGGAAAAGGCTCCCTGAGCTTCTGCCATCAGGCTCTGCCCAGGCGAGTGATGTCACTGAAGGTACAAAGAGCTCCAGATACAAAGGGAGCTCTGCCAACCACTGGTGTGTTTCCTTGCATCCTACATCAGCCCCTTTAAGTCCCCCTGCAGTCTAGGGTTTCCTGCCTCTTTAGAAATGGAGAACATGTGGGAAGTAGATGGGACTTGGTCTGCCCAGGCCCAGGCATTTACTGCTGTGGTAGGCTGCCTTCCATCTCTGCCTTCCATCTCTGCCAGCCCCCTGCTGTAACCTGTTTGTCCCAGGCCTGCATATTGGCCTTCCCACCTTGTAGGGAAAGAACATACCCCTCCCAACACTGTCTTCATTCCGATTCTCTTGGTTTGTGCTGACTTTCTGTTCCTACCAGTATTGACAGCAATGACAATGTAATAGCTTCCACTTACCGAGTGCTTGCTTACAGAATGCCAGGGACCAGCCACCCGAGGGGCTTGTTATATCAGCTCATTGGATCCTCACAGCCGCCCTGTGAGGTGGGGGTGTGCTTTGTCACCGCCATTTGTAGATGAGGAAGTATAGGTACAGAGAGGTTCAGGTACTTCTGATCACACAGCTTAGATTCAAATCTGGCATTCTGGCTCCAGAGGCCATACTTTCAACTTTGATGGAAACTATTATGACAAGAGGCCAAACCTGAAGGGACTGGGAACAGAGGGCTGGTGTGTGTGGGGCAGGTGGGGGGTGGCACACAGAGCAGAGGCCTGAGAGTTTGCAGAGGGGACTGAGACCAGGTGCCAGGGGTGCTGGGAGAATTAGGGTTTGAGAAGGAGAGAAAGAGGCCTGCCAACAGTGCTGAGGGTAGAGGTCTGGGGGAGGACAGAGATGTGTGAGGACCTGGAAAAGGTATGAGAGATGGACGTGAGTCTGCAGCGCACACCGTCCCATTCACAATGGGGAGAACCCGCACCCAGTACTGCTTCTTCAGCCGCATCCTCTTCTCCACAGGGTCTCGCACTCCACTCCTGGTGGAGATGGAGGCAAATGCGGCGGGCGGCGGAGGCGGAGGCGGCGGCATCGGGGGCGAGGACGGGGTGCACTTCCAGAGCTACCCCTTCGATTTCCTCGAGTTCCTCAACCACCAGCGCTTCGAGCCTATGGAGCTGTATGGGGAGCACGCCAAGGCGGTGGCGGCTCTGCCCTGCACCCCTGGCCCCCCACCGCAACCCCCGCCACAGCCCCCACCGCCTCAGTATGACTACCCGCCGCAGTCTACCTTCAAGCCCAAGGCTGAGGCACCTTCGTCGTCGTCGTCTTCGTCATCCTCGTCTTCGTCATCCTCACAGTCCAAGAAGCCTGACCCGCCCCTGCCGCCCGCCTTCGGGGCACCCCCGCCCCCGCTCTTTGATGCTGCCTTCCCCGCCCCGCAGTGGGGCATCGTTGACCTCTCGGGACACCAGCACCTGTTTGGGAACCTGAAACGTGGAGGGCCAGCATCTGGGCCGGGGGTGACTCCGGGGTTGGCCACTGCCGTGGGGACCCCTGGGCCGCTCCCCTCCCCTTCGCAGACCCCACCGGGGCCCGCCGCAGGGGCGGCCTGCGACCCCACCAAGGACGACAAGGGCTACTTCCGCAGGCTGAAGTACCTGATGGAGCGGCGCTTCCCCTGCGGCGTGTGCCAGAAGTCCTTCAAGCAGTCATCGCACCTGGTCCAGCACATGCTGGTGCACTCAGGGGAGAGGCCGTACGAGTGCGGCGTCTGTGGTCGCACCTACAACCACGTATCCAGCCTCATCCGCCACCGCCGCTGTCACAAGGACGTGCCGCCAGCCGCCGGAGGCCCAGCGCAGCCGGGTGCGCCTCTCCCGTCGCTGGGCCTGCCCACGTCCGCTGCCACCGGAGGGGGTGCCCCCACCGTAGTACCCACTGGCCCGTCCGCCACACCCGCAGCCCCCACTGCCTCAGCCGATGGGAACGCAGCCCCCGGAACACCAGCTGGTGTGGGGGCGCCCCCGCCAGCGGCCGGGGGCGGTGAGGGCCCCTTCGCCTGCCCGCTCTGCTGGAAGGTCTTCAAGAAGCCCAGCCACCTCCACCAGCATCAGATCATCCACACGGGCGAGAAGCCTTTCTCATGCTCCGTGTGCAGCAAAAGCTTCAACCGCAGGGAGAGCCTCAAACGCCACGTGAAGACGCACTCGGCGGACCTGTTGCGCCTGCCTTGCGGGGTCTGCGGCAAGGCCTTCCGTGATGCCGCCTACCTGCTCAAGCACCAGGCAGCGCACGCGGGTACGGCAGGGCCCCGGCCTGTGTACCCCTGCGACCTATGTGGCAAGTCCTACTCAGCGCCACAGAGCCTACTCCGCCACAAGGCCGCGCATGCGCCACCCACCGCCTCCGATGTGCCCAAGGATGCAGCGGCCACTATCCCGCAGCCCACGGCTGCCTTCCCCCCAGGCCCTTACCTGCTGCCGCCCGACGCCCCTGCCACTGACAGTGAGAAGGCCGCAGCGGCCGCGGCAGCTGTGGTGTATGGCGCTGTGCCCGTGCCACTTCTGGGAGCACACCCACTGCTGCTTGGTGGTGCAGGGACGAGCGGGGCGGGTGGTGCGGGCACCAGCGGTCCTGGGAAGACGTTCTGCTGTGGCATCTGTGGGCGTGGTTTCGGGCGCCGCGAGACCCTGAAGCGCCACGAGCGCATCCACACGGGTGAGAAGCCACACCAGTGTCCGGTGTGTGGAAAGCGCTTCCGCGAGTCCTTCCACCTGAGCAAGCACCACGTGGTGCATACCCGCGAGCGCCCCTACAAGTGCGAGCTCTGTGGCAAGGTCTTCGGTTACCCGCAGAGCCTGACGCGCCATCGTCAGGTGCACCGGCTGCAGCTTCCCTGCGCCCTGGCCGGAGCTACTGGCCTCCCCTCCACCCAGGGAGCGCCGGGGGCCTGTGGCCCAGGCGCCTCAGCCACATCTGCAGGCGCCACTGAGGGCCTGAGCTACGCGTGCTCGGACTGCGGCGAGCACTTCCCGGATCTCTTCCACGTCATGAGCCACAAGGAAGCCCACATGGCGGAGAAGCCCTACGGCTGCGACGCCTGCGGTAAGACCTTCGGCTTCATTGAGAACCTCATGTGGCACAAGCTGGTCCACCAGGCCGCCCCCGAGCGCCTGCTCCCGGCCACTCCCGGTGGCCCGCAGCCTCCGGATGGCTCTGGCGGCTCCGAGGCGGCCAGCGTGCTGGACAATGGGCTGGCGGGGGAGGTTGGGGCGGCCGTGGCGGCACTGGCAGGGGTGTCAGGGGGCGATGACGCCAGTGGGGCAGCAGGGGCCGGGGGCGGCGGGGGCACCAGCTCGGGCCCCGAGCGCTTCAGCTGCGCCACATGCGGCCAGAGCTTCAAGCACTTCCTGGGCCTAGTCACTCACAAGTACGTGCACCTGGTGCGGCGGACCCTGGGCTGCGGCCTCTGTGGCCAGAGCTTTGCCGGCGCCTACGACCTGCTCCTGCACCGGCGCAGCCACCGGCAGAAGAGGGGCTTCCGCTGCCCTGTGTGTGGCAAGCGCTTCTGGGAGGCGGCCCTGCTGATGCGCCATCAACGCTGCCACACGGAGCAGCGGCCCTACCGGTGTGGTGTGTGCGGCCGAGGCTTCCTGCGCTCCTGGTACCTGCGGCAGCACCGCGTGGTGCACACAGGCGAGCGGGCCTTCAAGTGTGGTGTGTGCGCCAAGCGCTTCGCGCAGTCATCCAGCCTTGCGGAGCACCGGCGGCTGCACGCCGTGGCCCGGCCCCAACGCTGCGGCGCCTGCGGCAAGACCTTCCGCTACCGCTCCAACCTGCTGGAGCACCAGCGGCTGCACCTGGGCGAGCGCGCCTACCGTTGCGAGCACTGTGGCAAGGGCTTCTTCTACCTGAGCTCTGTGCTGCGCCACCAGCGTGCCCATGAGCCGCCACGGCCCGAGCTCCGCTGCCCCGCCTGCCTCAAGGCCTTCAAGGATCCTGGCTACTTCCGCAAGCACCTGGCAGCCCACCAGGGTGGCCGGCCCTTCCGCTGCTCCTCCTGCGGCGAGGGCTTCGCCAACACCTACGGCCTCAAGAAACACCGCCTGGCCCACAAGGCCGAGGGCCTCGGGGGTCCTGGAGCAGGGGCCAGCACCTTGGCTGGGAAGGAGACCTGACCAGAGGGCTTCACATCTGCCTCTCCACTCAGTTGTCCCCTTCCAGACTTGCCCCTCCCCCATCCTTGCTGTTGCCCCCTTTATCCTTCAGAACTTCAGACAGACTAGCCCCGTTCAAGGCCATGCTGTACAAACTCAAGGCTGAATCACTCCCAACCTCGACCTCCCTGGCCCTCTCATCCTGTCCAACACTGAACTTGATCCTCCATCCGACCCCGTTTTATAACCTCCTTCAGTCCCCCACCCCAGCAGCATTCTCCCCCACAAGCTTCGGTGGAGATGGGCATGAACTGCTCATCCCCCTTCCTTTGGGATCTGGCTGGACAGTGGGATATGAACAGAGTTGGGAGGGCACATGGGGGCCTGGGCGCTCTTTTGGATTGTGGGGTGGGGGGTGGGGTGGCCGACGCGGCTTGTACAGAGCAGAGATAATAAACCTTATCACCAGGGCAACAGGGTCCTTTCTTACATCACAGGGAGAGGGGGTCAAACGCTGGCAAATGGAAGGTTGACAACTTTGTTTCCCTGGGATTTCCATCCTCCTGTACCCTCTGCCTCTTCCCCATGCTCTGGATTTCCTCACCCCCCTGTGCTTTCTGAGGAGTTAGCACATTCAAGTGTCCATCTGTGAGTTGGGCAGACAGCAGATCAACAAGACAGGTAAGTCTCTGCTCTCAGGAGCTGACAGTGTACCTGGACTCTTCCCCTTCAAGCTACCATTGGCATTTGTTCACTCAGACCACATATCCCCAAGCCCCTGTCTACAGGGCCCTTTGCTGGGTGCTGGGAAACAAATGGGACAGCCTTCTTACCCCTGAGTGACATGGAAGAGAAGTCCTGGTGAGCCCTTTTGTATTCCAGCCTTGTGTGGACTTCTTGTTATGGTACCGCTTGCTCGTAGCACCCATCCCTCCAGGGTAACTTGGGGATACCCCAAAAGCCCTTTCACAGCCCTCACTTAGGATCTCCGAGCAGTGAGATATCCACCCTGCAACATGTGTTTAGTCAGAAGAGGACACTGAGGTCCTGGAGAAGAAAGGTTCTAAGGACATCTAGCAGATTCATGAGAGCTAGACTACAGACAGGCCCAGGTGCCTCGGTGAACAGTGTGAAGCTTGAAGACAAAGTCAGGTCAGTGGGCACTGCCTGATGAGTTGTTTCACCCACACACACAAGGGTGGCCACCATGCTCTAGTGCTGATGACCCAGTGTGAGACCTTGTGCCAGCACCCCAGGGTTCAAGTCACATGGACGTGGAGCACCACACTGTAAAGGACACTGGGGCTCAGAGCATAGAAGAGTCTCCTTAATCAGACTGGGGGGCAAACCAGCTTCCTGGAGAAGGTGATGCCTGAACAATGACAAAGACACAGGGCTTGCCAGGTAAAGTGGGCAATGGATTCCAGGTGAAGGGTTTAATGTCTGGCTAACCCTAGCTATTCCAGAGAATTTCAAATAGATTAGTATGGCTGGAGGGGTTGGGGTGTGAGAGGCTGGATCCTGAAGGGCCTTGGGTTCCAAATGGTGGAGCTTGGATGGCCCCAGAGGCTGGAAGCTGGCAGCTGCCAGGCTGCATCCAAGCCACTGATGCCTTTTGTTTAGCCCATGCATTAAAAAAAAAAAAAAGATAAAAATTGGACTTAGTTGCCAACATTTGAAAATCAGAAGATTATACATAATATGAAAAATGCAACTTCTGAAAGTTTTGGACGATCTAGCAACCTGGTTTGCCTCCTCCCGAGCTGAGTAGCCATTCAACCGGAGCACACTCTTGCCTGCCACCAGTTCTCACCACTCCCCCAATCCCAAATCTGAGCCCAAGCGTCAGTCTCCATATTTCACCTCACTGTGGCTGCTGTATTTTCCGCTTGAACCCGGTTAACGTCCTCATTTATACTGCCACCCAGCTCCTACAGGCATTCATGTTTGTGACTCCTAAAAATCACAAGAAGCTGTGGGTTGGTGACAAAGTTGGGATCTGTGTTTTTGAAGGATCCATGTGGCTGCAGGATGGAGAATGAAGAGGGGAGGGCCTGGAGGCTGGACTGCTGTATGGTCTCCCAATGTGAGGTCATCGTTGGCTTGTCTACAATAGTGATGGTTAAAAGGAGCGTTCAGAGGCCGGCTGAGTGGCTCAGTTGGTTAAGAGCTCACTCAAGAGTGTGAGCTCTGAGCAACAGGGTCACTGGTTCAATTCACAGCCAGAGCTGAGCTGCCAACAGGTGGCAGGATGGCTAAGCTTAAAAAAAAAAAAAAAGTTCAGATTCCAGAGATATTTCACTGGATCCATAGCAGGAAACTCATAAGGGGTTAGGTAAATGGATGAGGAATGAAAGTGTAAAGGGACCTGCCCAGGTGTCTGGCTCATAGGAAACACAGGTGTTTCTTTGGGGGGAAACAGAGTTCCGTTCATGTTATGACTAGTCTTTGTGTTATCTCATGGGGAATGTTGTTGGGTGAACAGGAGTGTGCAAATCTGGGCTCTCCCTCCTTAATAAGCATACCGACCACAGGAGTCCCTTCATTTTGCCAAAATTCCCTGACCCCCACTCCAACAGCTGAATCACACCACCTCTGGATAGCCAGATGCTGTCCATACCCATTCTAAAGAAGTGTGGAGAGAGATATGCTACAATTCACTGTTGGCAGCAAGACCACAATGTGGCCCCTCAAACCCCATCCCCCAAGCACAGTAACCCAAACACAAGACTGACATTGGAAAACCCTTCAGAAAGTCCTTTAATAGGAATAGAACTGGAGGCTTCCACTTCCAGCTCCCAAGTCCTCCCCCACCCCCACTCTCATTGCACACGCACCGCACACCAGCCAGCCACCATGCTGCCATCCGATGACTCTTCCTTGGAGTAGCCTGGGACCAGGCAGTATGTTGTTTGCTTCTGACTGGGAGTGGAGGACATTAGAGAAACCTGAGGCTATTGTAGACATGGGGAGCCGTGGGCTCTGAGACTAAAGCTTTAGGAGGGGGTGTTAGGCAGTTGTTGGCTGTCTGCATTCTCAGTTGCCTGGGAAGAGGAGTCTGGTGGATTAAGGGGGGACCACCATGGGAGCAGGGGTAGCAGCTCTTGGAGTCCAGAAACATATGGTTGGTCACAATTACATCCTTGAAGCTCAAGTGCTCTCAGCTATGACTTGGGGACCCTCTGGCTTCAAGGTGATGGGATCCCAGTCTTTTATGGAGGACCTGGCTGGTGTCTTCTGCCTGAGGTTGGGTGGGTAGGCATCTCATGTTCAATGCAACCCAGTGAGGTAGGCAAAAGATTCCATCCTGGTCCACCCTAGGCCCCAAGACAGTACAGCGTTCTGCAGATGAAGGTCTGTCCAGGGAACACTATGGTAGACCCTGTATCTGCCCTTCCACTCAACCCTGGCTCCCCCTGTGTAGTGTGCAGGCTTTGTTGTGACATACTGTGTCTTGCACAAGGACGACCCAAGGAGCAGGCAGATGGGGCAATGACGTCCATCCTGTGATCCTTGCATTTAGCTGGACATCCACAGGGCAGTCTGTGCCTTTCTCTGAATCTCTTGCAGGTGCCCTGTGGGTTTGTGGGCACCCTCAATCTGGCCATCTCTCTGCTCTCCCACACTGTTCATGGCCTTGTGTTCTCTCTCGCCCAGTCTCCGGTCTTCTGTCACTCGCCTCCTTGTCCCACCCACCCCCTCCCCTGCAATCCACCTCCTACCTCCCATGTTGACAACCAGTGTCCCTGCTCTCCCGGCCTACTGGTCAACCTCCACCTTCATAGTCGCTGTTTCCCCATGCCCCTCTTCCAGAGTGTTTCCCGCCCCGCACCCACTCCCTGGCCCCTCCGCCCCCGCCACGAGCTGGCTTCCAGAGTCTATGAGCCCGGGGCCCGGGCCATGGAAGTGGGTGCGCTGGTGCTTGCGGAAGTTGGAGGAATTGTTGAAAGTGCGATCGCAGAGGGCGCAGCGGAAGGGGCGCTCGCCCGTGTGAATGCGGGCATGGCCGCTCAGCACCGATGACTGCGTGAAGCCCTTGCCACAGACACCGCAGTGGTAGGGCCGCTCGCCGGTGTGCACACGCTCGTGGTCGCGCATGTCTGAGGAGCGGCGGAACGGCTTGGCGCAGAACCTGCAGGCAAAGGGCTTCCCCACAGCTGCGCCCGCCACTGCCGCTGCCATCACTACCTCCGACCGCTCTGGGGGTACCCCTGGCCTCTGTCCCCGAGTCGCCGTCGTTTCCAGGGGCCTCTGAGAGGTCCCCGGCTCCACCCCGTGCCGGTGCTGGTGCCGCAGTAGAGGCGCCAGGGCCTTAAAGGCCCGGGGGCAGAGGGCGCAGCGGTAGGGGCGCTCTCCCGTGTGCAGGCTGTAGTGGGCGCGGAGGCTGGCGGGGCCCGGGCAGCTGTGGCCACAGACATGACACCGGCTTAGGTCCCCACCCTGACCACCACCCTCAGCCCCGGCCAGGTGGCCATGTTCATGGAACAGCAGCTCGGAGACCAGCCGGAAGGCAGCTGGGCACAAGGCACAGTGAAGGGAACCTGGCTCCGGGGGTTCAGGTACTAGTGTGGTGTCTGTCACCTTCACCACCTGGATCTCGATGAGGTCAGTTGGGGGTGTGGTGGGACGGCTGTCATCAGGTAACAGTACCTGGGGGGGGGGAGGAGAAGGAAGAAACAAGGAGCCTGTGGACTCTGCCTCAAGGGCTCCCCAACACGCTCCCACTTATTTAAATATCTCCTTTTTGTAGCATACCGGGCCCCCTCAACTTCTAGATCCTGCTCTCCATCCTCCAAGATTGTGCTGTATCCCTATCAAGATTTCCCCTCCTGTCCAAAATATGGTAGGATCTAGCCATGTCTTTCCTCCACCCACTTAAAAGCCAATCATTTCTTGTCTCGACAACTGAAAAAGCCTCCTGAACCTTTCTTTATTCTTAGCCTGCTCCTTAGAACCCACCACCCCAAAGCAGCCTGAACGACCTTTGGAGAATGGAAATCAGATCAAGTCATTTTGGCCACTCAAAATGCTCCCGTGGCTCCAACTGCACTTAAAATCCAAAAGTGTCATCGTAATATCCATGAGACCTGGCTCCTGCTTATCTCTCTGACCATAGTGTAAACATAAGCCGGCACACAGCTGACTGTTCTTGTCTAAATTTAGCTCCCCTACCCCCACTTTAGCAGATCCGTCTTTATTTCCTTTCTAGAACATAACACAATAAATCTTTATTGTCCATCTTCCCTACTAGATTGCAAACTCCAGGGTACAGTCCTTATGTATTGTTCACCTATCCAACTACTGAGCCCAAGTTGGAGCTTGGTAAATGTTTGTTGGATGAATGGCTGTCCTTAGTTACTCTCCAGTCCAAAGTCACCTGGAACAGTCATTTCTCCCCCTCCAAATCCTCCTTTGGGCATTCGAGACGCATTGCTCAGACCCTTGCAGAATCACCCCCCAACCCCAACGTTGGTGCTCCTCGTAACCCCCCACCCTTGTCTTTCAGGGTCACCTTCCCAACCTTCTACCCCAATTCACTAGCCCCAGAATGTCTCTCGGAGGCCACGCCCCTCTAGAGGCCCCGCCTCTCAATTAGACTAAATTTCTGGGACTCCTTTCCCAGGACCCAGATGTTCCCACAACGCCTCCTCAGGCCCTGCCCCGCTAAGCCCCGCCCCTCCACCCCCATAGGCTCCCCTAAACCCTGCCCCTCGCCAACCCGAGAAGCCCCGCCCCCAGGGCCGGAGCTCTAAATACCTCCCACGCTCAGCCTTCATAGGCCCCACCCTGACCCCGCCCCCTGCCCTGCCACCTCTTTCCACCTCGACCCTCCACCCCCCGCCCAGGCCTATTTCTCGCCCGCACCAGGTCCGGCGGCTCCGGGGATCGCGGCTCCGGGGCCGCCGAGCTCGGACTCGGGGCCTCCGAACGCGTAGCGGCCATCTTGTGCTCAGGCCCCGCCTCCGAAGCCAGTGGTCGCTCTGGAAGGGGGTGGGGCTCGTGCTAGCGTCAGAGCCACTGGGCAGGCGCACTAGAGGGCGGGGCGGGGCTTCCAGGTAGCCGGAGTCCCCTAACACCAGGAGAAAAAGATATCTTTCCTACCTAATTATCTGTCACACCCCACTCACAAGGAGACAGCCTGTGTGGGGCGCTGGGGGTTTGGGAGCTAACTCAAATTTCTTTAACCAAAATTGTTAGACTCTGGCTGTCAGTTGACCCTCACCAGAGTAGAATAACCTTTGTTCTGTTGTCACCTCCTCTGCGTGACTGTTGTCACCTCCTCTGCGTGACTCGTGATAACACAGTGATGCAAAGTATACAGATTTTAAACTTCGTTTACAGAAAGATATTCTGCAAACAACGACACTGATGTAGCCCAAATACACAGGTTGGTGTGACATTTGAGAAAAGACGGGCATTTTCGGCAGCACCAAGGACAGGGCTGGGCTCCTGGCCGTTCACTTATTCCTTCCATGGCCTGGCTGTGTAACCTTGAAGTCACTACACGTCTCAGGACCACGTATACATTTTCTCATGTGTAAAACTATAGAGGTGTTGTGAAAACCCAGTGGGAAAAGAGATATGGAAGACCTTTAGAACACCATTAAATGGTTTTTGTGGAAATGCATCAGAGGTAATGCCTAAACATTACTATCATTCCTAAATTCGGTTTCTCCTCCTTCTGGGAATGTGGTAAGATTGCACTTCCCTTTGCAGTTAGACGTGGCTATGTGCTTTTCTTTGGCCAATGAAGTATCAGTGAAAGCGATGTGTGTCAACTTCAGCTCGCAGTGAGAGCCAGCAAGTCGGTCACTGTGTTCCATTCCTGCCATTCTACGCTTGGGGATCTGCTGGCTGAAGTCAAGTTTCCAATCAGCCTAAGTTCCAGAGTATCTGCAGTGATCCTCTTCCTTGGAGATGTAGCATCTAAAGTACACATTTTTTGTGTGTCAAGCCACTGAGTTTTGGGGTTGTTTGTTACTGCAGCATAACCTATTCTATCTTGACTAATACACATAGGGAGTCTTTCATTTATATTTATCTTATTATGAGCTATTTCTGTATAGAAAAGTATTCAGAATAATATAACCAACTCTGTACTCACTAATAAACTTATTATAAAATATACTACATATGCAATCTAAGCTCTCTATGTACCCGTATCCATTCTCCTCCTTCCCTCCCTCATTTGAGATTATTAGATTTTGCATTTTCTGTTTCTCATTCCCATGTATGTCTTTTTTATTCTGCTACATATATGAAATGATATGACATTGTTCACTATCTCCAGTGCTTTCATGGGCCCTGTCATTTCTGTCTTTGTGATCCCCTTATTCCAAAAAAACATATTTAAATTATATTTTATGATTGTGTTTGTATAAAGATGAAGATAAACTAGGCTGGATTAGATTATTTTTTCTTCAGATTTCAATATTAAGTTTTTTTCGTGGGCCCATAAAAGTATCATGGGCCCTAGGCGCTGTATGTACCTGCTGTGAGCATTGCAAGTTTTTGTGATTTTTAAATTATTATTATTATTATTATTTAGTACTTGCTAATCTTAAGTACTCTGAATTGTCCACCCTCATCACTCAGGGAAGGGTTTGTACAAGTGAGGAGCCGCAGAAGCTGAAGCTTCGTTAGCTTCATGGGCCTCAGTTAAATTTGAGACACCAAAGGACTTTCTCCTTCAAAATCTAGTCTCCGCCTATATAAAACTCTTTAGTGATGCTGAACACGTTCGTGCCCCTCTCTGAATTTGTCTCTTGATAATAGTTATCTGTAGCTGCTTCTCTCAAGTGCTGAGGTGGGTGAGACATATCCATATTTTGGTCTTTGTCGCCCCCATGAGGCCTAGGCGAGTTCCTTGTTGCAGCATGTTCCAATAAAACACGATTTGTGGCCTCTAAGAGAAAGGCAGAGACTACTTCGTTCTGGTTCGCTCCCTGTTTTAGCCCCAAAAGCTGGCATATAGGAGACACTTAGCAAATAATTGTTAAACAGAATGACAGATTCAGGTCAGTGGAACTAGAGGCTCTTGGAACCCTTCCTTCGGGGTTGTGTGTTTCCCAGCGGAAGGCTTTCACGTGAACACCCTTCCCCTCCTTTCAGGTAAGAGCCTGATATTCCTTTACAGTTCCCAGGTCTGGTTCCACGGCACCCAGAGGCCAAAGGAGTCCTGGAACCAGTTTTGCCTGTGCTCCTCAGCCAATAAATTGACACAGGAGTTGGGTCATAGAGTAAGCGTTTATTATCAGAGCACTGGGTGGTCTGAAAAGGCAGCGGGTTAACACCTCTGATACGGGAGAGCTCCCTCATTATAAAAGTTTTAAGCCTCCCTCACTACAGGAATTTTAAGTCTCCTTTACCCTAGTTTCTTAGGTCCTTAGCCCCTGGTCTTAATCACTTTTCTAATCAGTTTCTTAAATCCTAAACTAAAGATTGCTCCTAGCCTAAATCAAGAATGTTTCTCACTGTTGCTTCCAGTAACTACTACTTAAAAGCCTGTGACTTAAGCTTGTTAACTGTAATCATTGTAGTCCAACATTCCCCCAACCCATTCCAGACCTAACTTTTGGATAAATAGATGCCATCCCAGAGACCAAAAAAATTTAAACACTTCTCCAGGCCAGTCCAGACCTAACCCCTGGGTGAACAAACGTCACCTGAAGTTAAGATAAATGGGCTTTGAGTCCCATCCCTGGAGCCAGTGCTTTTAATTTATTAACTAATGTCTGTTTCTCCCCATTTAGGGGCTGTCGAGATAGAAGTTATGTCCCAGTGAGGCTTCCAGTGCACCCCAACCAAGGAAGAAGAGACCCCCCCTTTTTACTAGTTAAGGTCAGATAAGGCGAGAGTTTTGTGAATCCCCAGTAGGTAGGGACAGCTCTACCCCTCTTCTCAGCTTGAAGCAGATACAGAAGAAGAAACCCCCTCAACTCCCCACAGAGATTTATGGGGACCACGTCTCTCAGGGAAAACAAGGCGGGCAGTTAGAGACAGGTATTGATAATTGGGCCTCTGTATTCCTGTACATCCAACACAATCTATGGAGAGCACCACCTGGAGACTGCCCGAATTTCCCCTTATCTGTCCTAGCCATTAACAACTGTGAGGACACTAAAAGACAATAAATTAAACTGGTCCTGCACAATAAAGGGGCTACAATAAACTCCATCTCACCCTTGCCTCATTATAACATCATTATAAAATCCCACATATACCCGGTAGTTCATTAATATCATTATAGCAGACTGGAATCTGGGAAGGGTCACTGAGCAGTCTAAGAGGATGAGATAATAGCCATTCATCAATCACAGGTGTCAATCAAGTGGTCCTGCACCCAGAGGGGAACAGCCCATCCCAGAGAAAAGAAATAAAACCCCCAGACTTTTGCTAACAAAAGGCCTTGAACTGCTTTTCTTTGTGCTTGGCCCCCTCCTAATTCTTTGAAGTGTACTATCTCTTCTAATAAACTCTTTTTCACCACTTTACCTCTGTGTCTTGTTCAATTCTTTGCTCAAGACACCAAGAACCTGGACACCACGACAAGGAGGGCCCAACCCCTGGCAATGTAATGGCTAGGATTCCCAGTTTTCCTCCCCGAGGCCTGGGTTTGACCCCCCGGTGTGGGAAGCTAGCCAGGCTCTGCCGGGTTCGATCCATGGTGTGAGACCCAAGCCTGGACATCTCATTGAGAAGGGCCCCCCTCTGCAGTAACACCTCCAAAAACTGCCTTAACACTCTCAGACCAGCCTGGAATATTTAAGGTAAAATATGGACATTCCTCCAGAGCCCACATGATGGTTCCAGGGATCTGCATGGAGCCTTCCCTCAGGCAATGTGACTCTAACATGGTCACCAGCCCAGGAGCAGTGATGACAGTAACCTAGGCTCTGGTGACTCTAATGGACAAGGTGGCACTCTTTTCTGGTATGTCCTACCCAAGACTGAATGATCTCCAAGTGCAGGGTGTGCTGGAAGTCTATGGGTGGCAAGGAAGCAAGAGAAAGAAGAAAGATGGATTCACATCCTAGGGTGATCACCTATCTCCTTTTCCCCTTTAGTCTCACCTGAGAAGCAAGGACCCGAGGTCTTAACTGTGCATTTGGAACGTGGGCCTTAAGCGTGTGGCCCCTGTGGAAAGGCCTTCAGGTGCTCCAGCAACCTGTGCCAGCACTAACTAACCCACCTGGGTGGGATGGATGCTGCCACCTCTGCCCACTCCTGGCCTTCCTAGGAGTTGTCCCCACCTATCCTGGTGTATCCGTCACCGGAGGGCTTCCTGGCTGGCTGTAGATGCCAAGGCCAGGAGTTCAGGTGCGTGCTTGATGCAGTTATCATTTCCTTCCAGCACTCCAGCCCTGGAGTGGAGGGATTGGCATTTTACTAGCTGGCCCTGACTAGCTGCGTGACGCAGGTCAGTGACTACAGTAAGTCCCCAACTTACAAACACTCGAGTTGCGAACTTTCACAGATACGAACGGACCTCCCATTATGAACATTCATAGATGCCATTCATAGATGCGAACAAATCACAGAAGTAGCTCATGTGTCTGCTCTTGTCAGTTCACGCCATGCAATCCCCTATATGCCAGTTGTACTGTACCACCATTTTAAGGTAACTGTAAAAGTAAAAATAGTTTATTTACAGACTATTGCAATAGAGAGATGTGTGTGTTCAGTTTTTTTATGCTTTACATTGTATATTTGTGTCAAAAGTATATAAGACTCACTTTGTTGGACTTATGAACGAATCCGACTTAGGAACGTTCTCCCGGAGCGAAACTTGTTTGTAAGTTGGGGACTTACTTACTGTACTGTATTTTGCCATGTATAACACGCTCCCGTGTATAATGCTCACCCACGTTTTTGGCTCAAATTTTCAGGGAAAAAAGTCTTTCATTTAATTTTTTTAATTCAAAGTTTTATTTGTTTACATTTAGGTACTTGTTTTTTGTATTATAAAATAATTTTAGCACTTATTTTTTAACATACGGTACAAGAAATTTTATGTACCGGTAACAAATTTACGATATTTATGCATCATAGAAGGCCAAAAACTTTTGTCCTTGCAAGTTTGTCATAAGTTCAACAAAATCCATTATTGTATTCCAGGGTATTATTTTGCACACAGATATCGTTATTGATTTCTAGAGTTACACTTTTAACTCATAAGCATAAATAAAAGAATTAAAAACATTTATATAGATACAGAATTAGTACTATGTATGTATAATGCACATCCTTATTTTTCCCTCACAAATTTGGGCAAAAAGTGCACATTATTCATGGCAAAATACTCTCTCTGGCCTGGGTTTTTTGCTATTTACATGGAGAATGATACCTCACTCCATTTTCTTGTCCTGTAATGCATTAAATCTCAAGTCTGGGTTTCCTCAGCTGTCCATGGGCTGCATAATTCTAGCCCTTTGTTTTTGCTGTGAAGCAACAGACAAGTCACTAACTAACCTTTTTTAGTTTCAGTTCCTATTTGAAGATAGAGTTTCTCTTCTATTGTAGAAAGTCTTTCCTTGTTCATAGTCTTACTTATTATGGAAAGACTGGCTCCTTCTGGAGCCCAGAAAGATAAAGTGACTTTTTTTTTAAAGATTTTTAAAATTTATTTATTGGTGAATTGGGGGGATGGGAACAGTGCTGGGGAATTGGGGGCAGGGGGACAGACAAGTTGCTGTCATTTTGTTTTTCAGTCTAGTTGTGGAGGATGTTGCTTCACTGGCCC
>NW_017732092.1:258799-291088 GCF_001890085.2 Hipposideros armiger | reverse complement strand
CACAGCAGCCCAGCTCCAGGTTGAGCTGTTGTTCAGCATCTTAGCTGTGGAGGGCAGTGTCACTGGCCCTCATATGTGGGATCCAAACCGGGGCCCTGTGGCATCCCAAGCGAGTTCTTAACCATCGCGCCACTCGGCCGGCCCAGATAAAGTGACTTTTAAAGAAAGGCATGACTTTTAGGACAAAAGCCATCCTTTTTGTCTTCCCTCTCTCTGCGTCTGTCACGGCGCCAAATAGTGACTTTATGTTGACTGGTTTTGTTTTTGTTTTTCCCGTCGCATAGAGGTGAGGCGCGCAGACGCCCGGAACTGTTGTTTGGAGTCTGTGTGTTTCCCGCCAGGATGGAGGTCTGGGGCCGCGTCTGGCCGCAGTGGCGGCGGGAGCGGGAGTGGGGACCGGGCTCTGGGCTCTCTGGGTCCATCTCCACCACGCGGTGGACCCGAGAGGCCGCAAGTCGGCGCCGGGAGGTCGGTGCTGAGCACGGAGCACCGAACGATACCGGGAGGCTAGTGCGTGGACCATAGAAACGCGGGGCTAGAGGGACCAGCGCCGCTGAGACATCGACGACTAGCGAGGACCCAAGCGGTGCAGCCGCTCGGTTAGACTCTGGGGGGCGCGCAAGTCTCGGGATGCGGGATGGAGAGGCTCTGACCTGGTGAGTTTTGAGGGAAGACCTTCACTTCCTCCGGTCTGTCTTCCCCACAGGTTCAGGGTCCCAGAGTTGACCTCGCCCTGATTCTCTCTGGAGGCCATGAGCTCCTGCACTTCTGGGGGTCCCCTCCCCCGCGCCCCTGTCCTGGCTCTTCTTCCTCCGCCCCCTCCCACTTACGGGAATGGTGTTCCCTATCTGTGCACTTTGAGGAGGATCCGTCCCCCGGCGGAGCCCGAGTCCCCCAGGGGCTTCACATGACCCCAGTGGCTCCAGGTTTTCAAGAGTTGCCCCCCTGAGGAGCCCTCGCATCTCCCTCCTACTGAGAGCTCCGGCGGCAGACACTGGGTCGGGACTTGGAGCGTCCCAGCCATGTCCAGGAACTGCTTGGTACACTAGCCCGCCGTGTCCTGGCATATGCAGGAGGTCCAGCAGCTTGCCCAGAATATCCGGGACCACTAGGCTGGAAGGAATTTCATGGACGGTGGAGAGGCCACAGGGGCTCCACAGAATCTGGTGTTTCTTGTACATAGGATAGAGGCTGAGGCCTCACTGCTTACTTGCTGTGCAACCTGAGGCAAATGACTGCCTCTCTGGGCCTCAGTCAGGTTCCTCATGCCTGAAATAGGGAATGTTTTGTGGTCCCCAGCCACCCTGGCCAGGGATGACAGGCAGGAGAGGCCCCTTTGACTGCCATAGCCCCTCTTTATAGCCTGAGATTAGCCAGTCCCATTCTGGAAGTTAGTTTTCCAATCTGTAAAACCGCGTAGAACTCCCATTCCACGTGGTTAGAATGAATCGAGATATCAGCATTATAGGTGAGCTACAAATGTCAGATGCTGTACAAAGGAAGCTCGTATTGCTCCATTACTTCTTTATAGTGACTCATGGTGCCTACTGAGATAGGCTGTCATAAATATTTGTTAGTTTTGATTCTTTTTTAATTGCTGGGGTAGGGCCGGAACCCAAACAACATTGAGAATCTCTTTTGCGGGTGTGAGTTACTGGCCAGAGTGCTTTTCTAGAGGCACCTCTCTCTGCTATGGAGGTTGAAGCCATCCTGGAACTCATCCCTGTGGTCACTTCTGGATCTGAAAATTGGTTGCACCCATGCATGGAGGTGGGGCCGGAGCGTGAGGGAGTGTGTAGGCCCAGGACAGGTGGCATTTTTAGAGTCTTGCCCAACGGACAGCGAGGGCTCAGGGCGAGACGTGAGGGATTGGAGTGTGGGACATAGTCCCAGGAGCAGTAGGCTTTGGAGACTGAGAAGCCCTGCAAGGGAAGGTTTGGGGGGACTGGAACCTGGGGTACAGAGAGAAGGGCGGAAGCCTGGAGAACCGATGAGTTAAGCCCAAGTTGACCCCAAGGCACAAGCTTGGTAATCACTGCACTCCCCAAAGGGGAGAAGGCTTGTTGGATGGGAATGCAAGATACCATGGGATGAACAGTGGATATTGAGAAGGGGGTAGACCAGGAAAGGTGGACCAGAAGAAGGCAGGGCTCAGACTGAAGACGGGAGGGTTTGAGCAACCAGAGGGAAGTGAGGATGCTGGAGTGGGAGGCACCAGGTTTGAGTACTGTCCCTGCCACTCAGGCTGGAGATCCAAGGCCAGCCTGTTGCCCTCTGTGAAGCTCAGTGGAGTGCCCACCACACGTGGCTGTTGAGGATTAAGTGGGGCCTGGGTATGAACATGCTGTCTGAATTGAAGTTTGGAGGACATGAGTAACCAATAAGTTGCAGATGAGGCTGGGAAAGAGACTGCTGAGGGCCACAGTGTTTATTTGATAGTGGGGGAGCCTGGGATGGGAGTCCCAGATAGCATGAGCAGAGGCACAGTGTTCCAAAATTTGAGGCGTGAACCGAGAAGTCAGAATGGCTCACAGTGCCTGACTGGCCAGGCTGGGTGAGGGGAGGGGTAGGAAAGGTGGCTGGGGCAGATGGTGAGAGGCCTTGAATGCCAGGCTAAGGGGTTCTAACTGTAGGGAGAGCCATGGGAGGGTCCTAAGCAGAGGTGTTAGATACTTCTGGAGCTGGTGAGCATAGCATATAGCAGATGCCTAGCCAGCTTGGGAGTCAGGGCACGCTTCCAGAAGGCTGAGGAGGAACCTGCTAGCAAAGGAAAACACCTAGAGCCACACAAGTTCAAGGTCTAGTTGGGGCTGTAAGATACTGTGTGTGGTTGGAGCAAGGGAGGGGGAGGTGAGGTGAAGTGGCTGGGCTGCCTCATCCCAGGTGGAGGAACTTGGGGACTTCGTCCTCAGGGTACTGGGGCCCTGACAAGGTTTTCAGTGGTGGTGCACAAGTGTTATCTGACACAGCTATGAGAAGAGTCTGTCGGTCATCATGGGAGGGGAACTGGAGGCCAGGAAACCAAGGAGAAGGCTGGTACAAGGGCCCAGGTGAGCTGAGGCTTGGGGAATGGAGGGCAACACACAGCTCTGAGAATATTTCAGGATGAGAGAGTGGATAGAGCCTGGTGCCGATCTGGCTTTGGGGAGTAAGAAAATGTGTGTGAGGCAGAGTGAGGACATTTGAGGTTCCAGACTCCTGTAAATGATGGGGCTTCATCATGATCATGTTCTGGGACCACAAGCAGGTGTTTGTTTTTTTTTTGGGGGGGGGCAGAGATAATGCTTCACTTTTGGATAAAGTGATTAAATTCATTCATTCATTCATTCATTCTGCAACCAACAATTGAATTGAGCCCCTCTACTCTCCTGAGACCTTTGCTAGATCCTGAAGATAGAATGTTGACCAGGACAGAACTGGGCCCTGCCTTCATGCAGAATGGGAAAGGCAGGCAGTAAAACAGCAAATCAGTAAATAAGCAAGTCCATCATGGACGGCAACATGGGATGTGAAGGAAAGGAGACGAGAGAGGTGGGTGGGGCAGTATGGTGGTGATGGGGGCCAGTTCATACAGGGCCTGGAAGGGCTTCTGTGTTTTATTCTAAGTGCAGCAAGGATGATTTTCAGTTAGGGAATGACAATTTAGTGGGTTTAAAAAAATTGCTGCAGGGCCGGCCGAGTGGCGCGATGGTTAAGAACTCGCTTGGGATGCCAGAGGGCCCCGGTTCGGATCCCACATATGAGGGCCAGTGACACTGCCCTCCACAGCTAAGATGCTGAACAACAGCTCAACCTGGAGCTGGGCTGCCATGAGTCGCCGGCGACGGCGTGGGCTGCAGTCCCTGTGGCAGTGGATTGCCATGGGCTACCGTGTGTGGCCAGCAGCCAGCGTGAGCGGCCAGCAGCCAGCGTGAGCGGCCAGCAGCCGCAGTGAGCGGCCGTCCAGAAGCCGGCGACTGATCTGCCTCACCAGAGAAGAGCGCAGTGATGGTGCCAACTTGGGCCAGTGAAGCAACATCCTCCACAACTAGATTGAAGAACAAAAAAAACGACAGCAACTTGTCTGTTCCCCTTCCCCCAATTCCCCAGCACTGTTCCCATCCCCCCAATTCCCCAATAAAAAAAAATTAAAAAAAAAATTGCTGCAATATTGCCATAGAGGACCAGAGGAGGCAGAGAGGTGGGTGGGAGGCTGTTGCTATAAACCATGGTTTGCAGTGGGGTAGTGGCAGTGGTGGGTTGGGGAGAAGTGTGAGGTGCAGATAGTAGTTACAAGCTCCGACTTGGGTCAGGCAGAAGCAAGTGATGTCCTGGCTCCCTGTGGGTGTGTTACTGCAGGCCAAACAAATGATCTCTCTGTGCTTGGGTTTCCTCATCTATGAAACAGGTATCCTGTGGCAGTTACCTTGTGGGCCTGTTCTGAGGATGTGGTGCATTTAGTAATGGCCTGCACCATAGTGAGGGATCAATAAGTGTTGGTCATTGTCATTATTTCTGGGGATGGGGGTGGGTATATGGGTCTGAAACTCAAGAAAGGGGTTTGGGTGGGAGACTCAGATTGGGTAGGTTGTCTGTGTAGACCACGAGCAATGTTGCTCAATGGGGGACATTTGGCAAAGTCTGTTGTCACCACGGTAAGCAGGGAGAGTGTAAGGGAGGGTGCTATTCACATCTAGAGGTTAGAGGCCAGGGATACTGCTTAACATCCTCCGATGCACAGGACAGCTGCCCACAACAGAGCCATCTGGCCCCAGAATGTTAGTAGTGCCAAAGCTGAGAAAGCCAGGTGTGGACAGAAGGTGTGGTTACCCCTTTAAATCAGGCATGCCCTGTCAGTTCACCAGTGTTCACTCTCCCCATGAAATTACCAGAGCAAGAACCTCTAGATTCTAGAGTCTAGAAAAAGGCTGCCCAGTAGAAATGGAACGTGAGCCACACTAAAACAAATGAAAAGGAACAGGTGAAATTTATTTTAGTAACATTCCTTACTTAATCCAACATGTTCAAAGCAGTATGGTTTCAAAATGTAATCAATATAAAAGCCATTCTTGTACACTCTTCTTTTCCTACGACGTCTTGGGAATCCTTGGGTGCCCTTTTTGGCCTTTGAAGGTGGATTACAGCAGTCCCTTAAGGTAGGCAGCCACCAGCCACGTGTGGCTATTTAGATTTAAATTAAGATCATATTAAAATCCTGGTCCTCAGCGGCACTAGCCACTATCAAGTGTGTAACAGCGCCACGTGGCTAGTGGCTGTCCCATTGGACAGCACACAAATCAAAGAACATTTCTGTCATCGCAGAAAGTTCTTTTTGACGGCTCTCCAGGACGCAGCTCAGGCCTACAGGGGTCCCGGAACTGGGCGCGGCAATAAGGCCCCTTCTCCCCACTCTGCGCTCCCACCGCTCCGGACCCCCATGCTTCTGGGGTGTCCCCCTCTGGCCCTACCCGGAGGCGGTGGACCCCGCAGGCCGCTTGCAGCGCGCTCCTCGCCCCGCAACTACCTGCTTATGGACACGCGCCATCTACCTGCTTCAAGTTCACCGCGCAGCTGGAGGACGAGATGCGGATGTCTTAAGTGCAGCTCCCGCGAGCACCTGAAGGGCCACCGCGATCGCACTACACGCTCCAGCTTTCGTGCGTGCGGCCCGGCCTTTGAGCGCTCCAGTCACATGGCGCGGCCCCGGAGCACAATCTCTGCACGCCTGCCCGCGCCGCTTCCCCGCCTCGGTTTCTCCATCTGCCGGGTGGGAAGTGCCCCACTTCCCCCATCGCTATCTTGCTGTATCTGGTCTACTCTGGGCCTTAGTTTCCCAATATGCTGGGCGGGCAAATCATGGCAGTGCCACATCGGAGCCAATGGCTGGCCTCTGGACTTGGGCCTCCGCAATTGCCCCACCAACAGACAACGTCTCTCCTCCCGCCGTGGGCATTGTTGGGCAGGGGACGCAAGCGGGGCCACCCAGTGGAAACAGGACAAACTGAGCGCTCCATTCCTTGTGGAACTTCGGGCAGACTTAGCTGCACCTAGCCTCAGTTTAAATCGATCACTCTCACAGCGACCGAACTGTTCCTGTCGGGGGTGGGAAAGGAGCGGGAAGGAAAGGGGAGCGCTTCTCGGTTCGCGTGCCCTTGCCCTGCGCCCCCGGAGATGCGCGATAAAGGCGGGCAGTGAAACCCGCCCGTTCTAGGGAGGCGGAACCTTCGTGGCGGCGCGCGGGTTTCCGGCCGGTGCCCTTTCCCAGGGACGCCGCCGCCCCTCGCGCCCCCGCTCCCGCGCCCCCCGCGCCCGTATCCCCGGCGCCGCGGGCCCGGAGCTCCCGGAAGTCTCGGTCCCGTCGCCGCCGGCACTCGCGAGGGGAAGCCGGGGCCGCCCGGGACCTCGTCCCGCTCCTCCGGACCCGAAAGGCTGCCACACCTGGTACGGGGGACGGGACGGAGGGAGGAGCCTGGCTCCGGGACGGCGCGAAGCCGGGCAGGGCGGGGGAGGGGCTGGCGCTCCCGGGATGGGGGTGGGGCAGGATGGGGAAGGAGCCGGGCAGATGGAGACTACAGTGCTCTTTGCAGAAGTGGGGGGGGACGACGAAGGGGGCTTCAGGGGTGCAGCGGGGGGAGGGACAGAGGGGTGCTGGGATTACTGGAGGAAGGGGACAGAGAACCGGGTGGAGGCGCCGTGCTGGATATAGCAGGGCGAGCGAGGGATGGAGAAATAGATACCAGCTGCACACAGAAAGGAGGGCAAGGGGGCTTGGGAGAGGTAGTTTGGGAAAGGGACCCTAGAGGCCCTGGTGTATGTGAGGGGGAGGAGGCACTGAGGGGTATAGAGATAAGTGAAGATGTCCGGTGGCTTATATGTAGGGCTGGGGAGAGAAGCACCCTTGTGGGGGAATGCAGCGAGTTCAGGGGCCCTGGGGTACACAGAAGGCATGCAGCCGAGGGTCTTGGAGACGTATCATGAAATCGAGATGATGGATTAGAAGTGGGGCGAGTATATGGAGACTTTGAGGTGCTAAGGGTAGGAACAGGACAGAGGAGCCCTGAGTGAAAAGTGGGGAATTGGCTTAGTGGGGCTCTGGGGATGTACCTGGAGAGGAAATTGGGAGGACTCGGTGTATCTAGAGATGGGGAGGACTTAACAGGGCACCTAGTGGGGATGCAGATCTAGGAAGGCCCTGGGGCCCGGAGAATGGGCTGCTGCGTGTTTCTTGGGAGAGAGTGCAACCAGGGCTGTGGCTGGGAAGAAGAGGCAGCAACGCTTTAGAGAAAGTCAGGAGGCCAGAAGGGCTCAGGCTGCGAGATAAGAGAGGCCAAAACGATGTAAGGAGGATAAGTCAACTTGGAGATTGAATGGCTTTTGTGGGGGTAGGCAAGTGGCAGGATGCTGCCCTTCTGTCTGGTCTCGGGCCGAGAGGAGGACCAGGAGGAAAGGCACGTTGGGGTGGGGATAGGCCGAACTCGGTTGGAAGCGTCGCTGAAGCCGGTTGGAAGCGTTGCTGAAGCAGCTTGATGGAGCCAGAGCGGTTGTGACCTGGAGTCACAGTTTCTTTTTTATAGGGTAGGTTGGTCAGTAGTACGGAGGAGGTAGGGACGCTTTCCCCAGGAAGTGGCGATTTTAACTTTTCTCTCGTCCGCCGCTCTCAGTTGCCGCTCCAGATGCTGCTGCTGCCCCCGCGGCCACCCCACCCTCGGTCCTCCTCTCCGGAGGCCATGGACCCACCGCCCCCCAAGACTCCCCCTTTCCCCAAGACGGAAAGCCCTTCCTCCACTTCTCCCTCAGCTGCGGGGCCACGACCCCCGCGGCTGGGCCGCCACCTGCTCATCGACGCCAACGGAGTCCCCTACACGTACACGGTGCAGCTGGAGGAGGAGCCCCGGGGACCGCCCCAGCGCGAGGCACCCCCGGGAGAGCCCGGCCCTCGCAAGGGCTACAGCTGCCCAGAGTGCGCTCGTGTGTTTGCCAGCCCTCTGCGGCTGCAGAGCCACCGCGTGTCACACTCGGACCTCAAGCCCTTTACGTGCGGCGCCTGCGGCAAGGCCTTCAAGCGCTCCAGCCACCTGTCCCGGCACCGTGCCACGCACCGCGCCAGCGCTGGCCCACCGCACACCTGTCCCCTCTGCCCGCGCCGCTTCCAGGACGCCGCGGAGCTGGCGCAGCACGTGCGTCTCCACTAAGCTCATACCCGGCTCTGGGCCTCCGCGTCTGTCCCACACAGTGGCACTCCCACACACATTCCCAGGCTGAGGTTATTGCCTTACACTGGGCCTCAGTTTCCCCATCCAAAGGGAGAAGCGTCATTCCTTCCTTTCCTACCTAGCTGTGTGATGTAGACCAGTCTTTGCCCCTCCCTGGGTCTGGGAGCCAGTCGGAACTGGGTTCCGGCCCAGCTGTGCTGTGTGAGCCTTTGCAAGTGACTTAATCTTTCTGAGCTCTGGTTTTCTGCCCTGAAGTGGTAAACGGTTGTCTGCGTGGAAGGTTTGACAAAAGAACACAGGCACGGTCTGGTTCCCTTTCTGTATCTATCCCCTTCCATCCACTCCCTTCACCCTTTATTCAATAAACATTCCGCACTCCACTTTAGGGCTCTTATTTACGAATGGGGGTAGGGTTGGGGTAAGAGGGGTTGGCAGTAGAGACCGGACCATGAGCACCTGGGAACCATCATCGCAGTCTGTGTTTCTGTCCGGAGCCCTTTCCCAAAGGCCCAGGCGCCCCGCCCCCACCTTCCTCCCCTAGACCCTCTTCTCAGTCCCCCGGTCCTCTCTCCCTTTACTGGCGCCGCTAGCTCCTGGGGGACCTCCAGAGCCCCACGTGCCGCCGCCGCCTGCCACCAGGGGAGTAGCCCGGGGCCGTTCCGGCGTCGCCCGGACCCGAGAGGCTGCTGCACCGGGTACGGGGGCCGGGAGGCGGGCGAGGGCCGCGGAGGGGGCGGGGCCGGGCGTGCGGGGATCTGCGCGCGGGGCGGGGAGGACGGCCCTGCGGGCTCCGAGCGGGCGCTGCCCACAATTCGCGTAGAGGCTCGGAGGCCGGGCCACGGGTGGACCTTTGGGGAGCGCTAGGACCTAGAAAGATCTTGGGGTGGGTGGGCGTGGACTAGAGAGCCTGGAGGTAGCTGGCCAGGGGAGGGGTAGAGGTGTTCAGGGAGGTGGCTAGCGCTGGTTGGTACCGGGGGTCCTAACGTGGTAGCCCGTATGAGAAGCCTTGGGTGTGTATAGAGGGGTAGACAGGCTTCTGGGTGCAGTGTGTAGGGCCAGGAGCAGTAGACAAGGGACAGAGAGGCCTGGAGGTCTGTTGGGTGGGGCCTCCAGATGCCCTGCGGGCTGGCCAGAGTAGAGGGGCACCCGGTGACCTGAGGAGGGCACAAAGGGTTAAGACAGTGAGGTGCGTGTTGTGCTTAGCCGGGCAGCGATCCTGTGCCTATAGTGGGTGGCGGAACAGAGAATAGGAGGGGTTTCCCGAGGGAGACCCTAGGAACCTTACAGATAGTCAAGAACCCAGGGTACAAGGACTGGTGGAGAGATGGAGGATGATGGATACGAAGATTTGGGGCAGGGTCCACAGAAGGGGAAGGAATGGAGCCATGGGGCCAGGCTTCCCTTTTGAGTGTAACCTCCCCCTCTCTCCCACCCACCAGGCCTCAGCCACCCTCCGGATGCTGGTGCTGCCGGCCCCTTGCCCCCAGCCCCTCGTGCTGCCCTCGGTTGAGGCCATGGAGGCCCCTCCCCCTCAGACAGGCCGGTCCCCAGAACCCGGACCTTCCTCCTCCACAGGATCTCCCCAGACCTCATCCCCTCCGAGACCCAACCATTACCTGCTCATTGACACCCAGGGTGTCCCATACACCGTGCTGGTGGACGAGGAGACTCAGAGGCAGCCCGGGGCTGATGGGGCTTCACCTCAGAAAAAGTGCTACAGCTGCCCTGTGTGCTCCCGGGTCTTCGAGTACATGTCGTATCTCCAGCGACACAGCATCACCCACTCGGAGGTGAAGCCCTTCGAGTGTGACATCTGCGGGAAGGCATTCAAGCGGGCTAGTCACCTGGCACGGCATCACTCCATTCACCGGGCCGGTGGTGGGCGGCCCCATGGCTGTCCGCTCTGCCCTCGCCGTTTCCGCGAGGCGGGCGAGCTGGCCCAGCACAGCCGGGTTCACTCGGGGGAGCGACCGTTTCAGTGCCCGCACTGCCCCCGCCGGTTTATGGAGCAGAACACGCTGCAGAAGCACACTCGGTGGAAGCATCCGTGAACCGGGTTGCAGGGTACCCCAGGTACCATGGGATCTGAGGGAGCCTGGACTCCTGTCGTCCTCAGACACCCCGCGAGCACCCGAGGCTTGGTCGTGGGGCCTGGGCACAAACACAGACCCATCTCTTGTGGAGGCTGAGTCCTGCTGAAGCAGGGGCTCACAAATAATCTTCAGGTCCATGTGTTTTCGAGATAAGATGGGAACAAGATGTCACATTCAGAGCAGAGTCCTCTAGCCTCAGGACATCAGCTATGCCACTACTGAGCCCTGCCGGGTGGGGCAGGGGGAGCACTAGGTGTGCAAATTCTCCAGCTGGAAAACAGAGTTGAGGGCCAACAGGAACTATCTTCCTGAGGCTTCCAGGCTTATGTTGGGAGCAGGGTCCCCAAACCTGCCTCCTACTTCCCAGCCACAGCCCGAGACTGGACACCCAATAAACCTGTTTTTCACTTTGAGCACTGGTGGCTGGTTTTGGGGGACAGCAGCTTGACCCGCCCACTGCCTAACGGAGACTGAACTAGTGCCTGGCGCAGTGGGCCTTGGCTTACCTGGCTGGGGACAAGGAAGGCTGGCCATCCGCACTGGGGCTATTCTTAGCTTGGGTTCTCAGGACCTGTGTTATAGGCAGTGTTTTTAAACTTTTTAAAGCCACGATCCAGTAAGAAACATTTTATATGGCAACCCAGTGTACAGATATGTCAAATATATGTGACGTAATAGTCATTTCTGCCATGTGCAGGTCACTCTGATACTTTTTTTTAAAGCAAATGTGCCACAGAGAGATCGGTGACATTTATTTGAAAAGGCACGTGATAAAAGACTGAATCTTTTCCCCAAGTGACATAGTGACAGTTCTGTCGTTTTAAACAAACCATACTTAGAATTGTTTTACTTAGAGTAGAAAAATCATAGTAGGATTCTATCCTACTGTATTTTATTCTCTGCCCATAAACCTGCAGTTAGTAAAACCCTTATTTAGGGCAGGTGCTTCGCTCCTTGGACGTTTTGACCCAGGCAGCCATTTATCTGTAATGTGAAGCAAGTTAAGAGTGTGGCCACAGCTTTGTTAGTGGCACAGACATTTAGATTCTCCCTCTGCAGGGTTAAAGCTGTGCTTTCATCAGGGCTTGCAAAAAATTCCAGAGCATGGAGGCTCTCTGTGAACTGGGTGGAGAGGCAGGTGGAGCTGAGCTGGAAGCGAAATAAACCCCTGCCTTCTCCATGAATTTTCCTTGTGCATCAATTTTGTGCCAGGCATTGTGCTGGGCCTCATTTCTTCTTCCGACCTCATTTTGGGCGGAAGAACACACCAGCTGTCTCCACTCTCCAGAGAGGGCAAGTGCCTCCCGCAGTCTGATCTCAAGTAATACTAAAACCGCCCTATCTTGAACCCTATGGCCAGGTGCTGGGCTGGGCGTTTTGCGTGTATCATGTCACTGCATCCTCCCCACTTTATAGGTGAGTAAATTGAGGCAGGGGAGAAGCGGCCAGGACTGGGATCTAGGTCTGAATTTGCCAAAGCTAGCCCTTGAGTCACTAACATGGGGGCGGTGGGGGTTCCAGGCCCCTATTTTTAGAGAGGGGTAACTCGTTCCCCCAGGATCTTGGGAGCCCCGAATGTGGCTGTGCGACTGCCTGTGGGAGATGAAGGGGCGGGTTCGCGGGTCCACACCGGCCACTTTCCAGGGGATCGTTTAAGGGGATTCTCCCCGTGCTTTAACTTTCCTGTCTCCTACACTCCCCCGCCTCTCTCGGGCCCGATTCGGCGCGTTGCCACACACCCGGGGGAACCCCGGAGCCAGCAGTTCTCCAGGAATTAGGAATTTCGTGATGTTCCCTGCCCGGGACTCGTGGAGGGCGGGGGAGCGTTACAAGGGGCCATCGCGCAAGTGCGGCCCCGGCCTCCGCCGCACACGGCGGGCTTCACTCGGGGCCCAGGCTACCGGAGAAGGCGCGCCGACCACCGGACTGGGCGAGTGTCCCTGCCCGCCCCGTCACTCGCCTCCCGCCCGTGGGCGCTTCTCTCCGCTCCCCCGACACTTTGCAGACGCTCCCTGCCGCCGGGCATGGGCACCGTCGCCGCCTTCGGTCCCCGGGCCGGATTCCGTTCCGTTCGCGGGTGGGTGAGCGCGGGTCCCTGGCCCCTCCAACCCCGGGCATCTGCGGGCGCGGGTGGTGGCCGCGTCCTTATCCGCGGCTAGGCACATCTCCCGCTGGGCCCCTCTGCCACCATCACTCCCCTTCCTACCCGCGGTACAAAGGGCGGGGGCGGGGGGCGCATCCCCACGCGCGACATTTCCCCGTACTGCGCACGCGCCCAGCCTCACACCACGAGGGAGGGGTTGTGCTCGTTCACGCGAGTGCAGGGCGTGAGGATGCCCGTGGGTGGGGGAGGCGCCAGCGTGTTGGCTGGACCCTCACCCCACACCTAGAAGTTGGGGTACAGTCTCCCCATGCACCTGTAACTTCTTTTGGCCCCGAGGTGACCTGTGATGAGGGTCTATTACATTCAGGCCAGGATGTCCCCACTCTGTGCACCCCACCGGAACCCAGCTCCTTCTTCCCCGGGTACCTAAGTAGGAGTGCAGGAGTTTGGACCCCCAGGTGTCTTCCCTCAGTCCTGGGTTTCCCCCTCCATCAGACCCAGGAGTCTGGGTCCTCAGCATCTCCCCACTTGGTCCTGAGGAGTTGGGTTCCACCTCCCGGATGTCCCCAGGAGTCCATTTGTGTCCCTCCATCTGTGGCTGCTCTTTCTGTCCAGTGCCTCTGAGGCGCTTACGTGTCCCGGTCCACTGGAGGCCGCGCCATGAATGACCGAAACAGTCGGAGGAAGACATGTGAGGAAGCTGGGACCCTGTCCCACGGCCACTTGCCCCTTTCAGCCCTCTCCTTCCCAGGGTTGCTGTGGTTGGGGGCTGGTCTGAGGGGCGCAGGGACTTCCCTGGGCTGACCCCCGGCCTCTCCTCTCCAGTGAAGAAGGACGATGAGGCCTTTGACATCGCCATCCCCTTTGACGAGTCGCCCCACCTAGACCCACAGCTCTTTTACAGTCTGAGCCCCTCTCGGGGAAACTTTGAGGGTGAGCTGGGGGTGGGGGTAGGGTGGGGAGGAACGCAAGTCAGCTGGGGTGCAGGGCCCTTGAGGTCTGGGGTGTGACCAGGGTCCCCCACTGTCACTAGAGCCTCCGGAGGCTGCATCCCCGACGGTGGCCCTGATGAACAGTGTCAGGGCCCAGCTGCACATGGCCCTGGAGAGGAACTCGTGGCTGCAGAAACGCATCGAGGACCTGGAGGAGGAGAGGGACTTTTTGCGATGTCAGCTGGACAAGTTCATCTCCTCTGCACGCATGGATGCAGGTGAGGTGCCTGTCCCATGAGGCTGTCCCCTCCTCAACTGACTCCTGGGCCCTGGCACCCAGCTCTGGCTCTTCTTGGGGACACAGGACCCTTCTCACCCACACACTCATTCTTCAGTGGCTCAGTGAGGACCTGGCATGTTTATCTGGGACCCAGTCCAGGTTCATTCCTGCTTCTGTTGATCGGCAGGACCCTGTGTGCCATCCCTTCCGCAGAGAGGGCTTTCCTTTGTCAAATATTTAGCCATGTTTTGGAGAATCTCAACTCTACACTCCCCCTCTTGGTGTGCAGCCCCTGGATGGCTCCTTCACAAGCTCCTACATCCTTCTCTGTGAATTCCACTGAAAGCCAGGATAAGGAGCCTGCATATTTTTCAAGATTGATGTTATTGGGGACCCTTGTGCTCTGGAACCACCTCTAGCTTAGGTTGCTGGACATAGTGCTGTCTCCCCACAATGATGGGAACCTACCCAGGATGGTCAGGCCCAATGGCCTCTGGACTTTCTCAGTGGGACCCCAATACTGGACCTCCCACAGCCCACCTTTTGGGGGCCCTGCATAAAGCTTCAGCGTTCCCTCTTCTAGATGGATGCAGGCACCTGCCATTCCCAGCCTACTTGACACAGAGCCCAAAATTTCTCTCAGGGTCTCAATCCTCCACCCCAGCCAAGGCCTTTCCTGCCTCTAGGGTGTCCAGAGTCCACTCTTCTGGAGGTCCTACTGGGTCATCAGAAAACCCCTCCTCCACTGTGGGAACCCCACATAGTTATAGACTCTCCCAAAGTCCCAGGTGGGCTCCTGGTCCATTTGGCCCCTCCCCCAGACCTCTTGTTGACACCAAGTTTAGGAGTCAGCTGAGCTTCCTCACCCAAGCCCTAACCCACAATCTCTGCCCCCAAATTTCAGCTTATTGTCCTATATTCAGCTCTCTCTCATAGACACCTCATTTCCTATCCATCTGTTTCCTTGGGTTCCCCCCCCCCCCATTCCTGGGGACCTGTGTGATGTGACCTCCATCCACATCTTGCAGACACACTTCTTACTTCCTCCTCCTACCTGTTCCTGCAGTAAATGTGTGTATGTCTCTCCCGCTTCTCTCCAGAGGACCACTGCCGGGTGAAGCCTGGGCCTCGGCGGGTTGAGGGCGACAGCAGGGGTGGTGCTGGGGGCGAGGCCTCAGACCCTGAGTCGGCAGCTTCCTCGATCAGCGGAGTATCTGAAGAAGGCAGTAATGCCGACAGGAAGAGGCAGAGGCAGAAGGGAGGCCCCAGCCGGAGGCGCTTTGGGAAGCCCAAGGCCCGGGAGAGACAGCGGGGTGAGCTGGGGATGCAGGGTGCAGTGTGAGAACTCTGGGCTGAGACTTGCTGTGTCACCTCCCTTCCCCATCTGTAACAGACCATACCTGCTGGTGGGTCCCAGCATCCACGTGTGGTCCTGGTTTATACTGTACATTTTGGTCCACCCTCCCTAGACCTTCTCAAGCATCAGTAACAAGGGGAAGGGCGATGGCTTAGGTGGCTGGCAACTCAGCCCTCTGAGCTGCTCTCATGTTTGTTTTTTCCTCCTCATCCTCTGGGCCTTCCTTCAATTCCCCCCACTCCCCTGCTCCATATCCTGTCTCCATTTCTCCCATCTCCTCACCTGCTTTTCCTCCTGTTTTCCATTTTGTTCTCCTGCTCTTCCTGTATTGTGCTCCTTGGGCATATCTTCTCCGTTTCCGTTCCTTTGGTCTGTGTGGGCCCCTCACCCCATCTGTCTCTTGTCCCCACATCTGCCCTCCTGTTTCTGTCCCACTTCCTCCACATTTGAATTCCCGGTATGGATCTGTCTCCCTGTGTCTATCTCTACCCTTCCAACCCTCTCTATTTCCATTTCCTCCTCACGTCTGTTTCTCCCCGTGTCTGTCTCTCTGTACCATATCTCTATCTGCCCGCTCCCCCATGTCTGCCTTTCTATCCCCCCTCCTTGGCCCTGCAGTGAAGGACGCAGATGGTGTCCTCTGCCGCTACAAGAAGATCCTGGGCACCTTCCAGAAGCTGAAGAGCATGTCACGGGCCTTTGAGCACCACCGTGTGGACCGCAACACGGTGGCGCTGACCACACCTATTGCAGAGCTGCTCATTGTGGCCCCCGAGAAGCTGGCGGAGGTGGGCGAGTTCGACCCCTCCAAGGAGCGTCTGCTTGAGTACTCACGCCGCTGCTTCCTGGCCTTGGACGACGAGACCCTCAAGAAGGTGCAGGCCCTCAAGAAGAGCAAGCTGCTGCTTCCCATCACCTACCGTTTCAAGCGGTGATCCCGCCCCACCTGGCCTGGGACACGCCCTCCGGCTCCCACTTCCCTTCCCCTCCACCCTACCTGGCACATGGGCGAGTGTGTGCCTGAGTGGTGTGCCCTCTCTAGGGCCTGGGGGTGGACTGTGTGTTCCTGTGTGTGCCTCTCTCCTCCCCATCCTGTAGACCCCCACTCCCACCCCTGGTCCCTTCTATATAGACCTGTCCTCCTTGCCTCCCACATTCCCAGCATCCTCTCCTTCCTCTGCATTCCCAGCGTTGGGGGGTCCTCATTTAGCCAGGCTCCCAAGAGCTACTGCCCAGGTGCTGGGTTCTGCCCTTTCCGAAACACTGGCACCCTTCCTGCCCTCACTGGGCCCTTCCTCCTAGGAAAACTGCAGGATTCTATGGGGCAGGGGGCACTGTACATACCCGTTCTCCGCCCCCAGCCCCCAGGACCCTCATTCCGTGCCCCCCCCCAGGTCCACGTGAGACAGATTATTATTCAGAGAATTTAAATTAAAAAGACGATAAAATTTGGAATAAACTAGGTCCCGGCCTCTTTCTGGGAGGGGGTGGCCGTTGCCCTGGAGACAGTGAGGTTTCCAGGAAGCAGGCAGTTGGGAGGGAAACGGGTTGGGAAGACAGGGTGTAATTAGCACCCCCGGAGGCTGCGGTGGGAGGGGGAGCAGCAGCTGTGTTCCGGGAACACGGAGGGGCAGAGCTCTGGAAAAGAGGCGTGACACTACCACTGGGCTGCTGGGACTAGAGGCGCGGCGGCAGGAGGCAGTACTCAATGACCTCTAGCAGAAGCGGCCACCGCCCGCCCGCTAGGTGGCAGTAATGGGAGATTCAGTCTCCTGGAAGCGTCCGCACTTACGCCGTTGCTACAGCAACCAGGAGAGGGCGGCTTTGCTTAACGGTCCGGAATTCAGTTCTTTCCCTAAAAGGGAGTCTCACGCACGCGTGCTGGAGGCTCTGTAACCCGTCCCCACAGAGCAGTGAGAAACCGCGCCTCAGACCAACCTCTACGCAGGCGCAGAAGCCCATCTCGCGCACCTCCTCTTTCACCCTGCGCAGGCGCACAAAGCCGCGCTGCCAACCTCCGCAGCGGCCGCGCGCACCGTTCATCCCGCTGGCTCCTTTTGTCTCGCGCAACCTTCTTAGGCCTTCCACGAGATAGGCCCTTCTTTTCCTCCACTCTCCCCACCCGGAGAACCAGGTGTCCGGAGCCGGGACCCCGCCCCTTTCTCGTATCCCTTCCCTTGACCCACCTCGTCTTCGTCCTCCCTCCCTTTTCGGTTCCCGAAGCCGGAAGGAGTCGAACAGACGGAAAAAGCCGAAGCTGTCTCCGTGAGTGAAGCCTTCCCGAAGCGTTGGCGGAAGGAGCCGAAGTTGTTCCAGTGGGGAGGAGTGAGCAAACGGAATCTCCGGAAAGAGCCGAAACTTGGAATCGATTATAATCTCTGGCGGGGCACCAGGGCGAGCGCTGGAAACCTTTGGGAAGTGCCGAAAACTAGGACGGTTAGGCTTGTCAGAAGTAGCGGGTTGCTCGGACAAGGCCGGCGGATAAGAGCGGAGAGCCCCTGCAGAAGCAGCGAAAGCCTGGGACGGTTTGAGTGGTCGGAAGAAGCCGAACCTTTGGCGGGCAGGGGGTGGCTGGGCGCAGAGGAAGGCGAGAACCTACGGAAACACCCGAACGTTGAAGAGCTAATTTCTGAAGAGTTTACAACCTGGGAACCCCCCGAAACCTCTTCGGGTATTTTCGGAAGCAGCCGAAGCCACCGCAGCCGACTCTCTTCTCAACAGTTCGGAAATAGCCGACACTCTTCGGAAACAAGCTCTGGGGGAGGTGTACTTTGCAGGCGGGCGGGCGGCCCGGGCTTGATTAGGCAGGAGGCGGTGGCGCGCCGGGGGCGCCCGGAAGTAGCCGAAGCGAGCGGCGGAAGCAGCCGAAGCGGCCGGAGCGGGCGGGCGGCAAGGCGAGGCGAGAGCTGTACAGGGCCTACGCGGCCATCTCAGCATGTCGGACTTCGACGAGTTCGAGCGGCAGCTCAACGAGAATAAGCAAGGTGAGGGCACCGGGGGGCGTGGGGCGGCGGGAGGGGCGGCTCTTGGCTTCCCTCTGTATCCCCCGCCATTTTCCTCGTCGCTTCCCCCTCCTCTCTGGGCCGTGCGGGCCTCGCTCACGTGACCGCCCAGCGTGCCTCCGCGCGCGGGAGGGGGTGGCGGGCGCGGGTGCACACGCGTGCGCGTCGCGCTTCGTTCAGCGCCCCACGTGGTTCCAGGCGGAGGTGGCACGGATGGGAGGGCCTCCGAGTGTCTCCTCGCTCACTCCTATTTTTGCTAATTTGGGAAGGAGAGTGTGTATATCGGGTCCAGTGATTCCCCCCTTTTCTCCCGCTGCCTTGGCACTTCCGCTTCCGGTCGGGCCTGCGGCCCGGGTCTCCACGCCCCCTTTGTTCCAAAATGGCGGCTGTGAGCCACCACCCCCCCCCTTCGTTCACGTGCGCGCGGGCAAGGCCGTGGCCTGCCCCGGCACTTCTCCGGCGGCTCCCCTTTGCGCGGTGTCCTGCGGACTCGCCCGCCGGGTTCCCAAGCGCCCCGGCTGCTGGTCGTGAGGGACCTCAGGTCACCGCGTGTGACAAGGCTAACCTCGTGAAAGAGGGGCACTCTGTGTACTATTTTTTTCACGCTGTGCATTCTCACAGTATTCCTATTCCCACACGTACGTTTTGCGTGCACACGGGCTTTGGCAGTGGCGACGATCACAATGTGTGGAATGTTTGTTTCCAATCTCTCCAACTAGGGACAAACGCCACGTTTTATCCGATCCCAAACTTGGGGCATCTAGATTCAGCCTTATAAATCATCTCAACGTAGAGATGGGGAAACTGATGCTCTGAAAGTAAGGGAACCTGGGCCAGTTGACTACCGTAGGAAATGGTGGGGGGCAAGTACTCTTAGGTCATGCCCAGTCAAGGCACGGGGCCACGCGGGTGACGATCAGTTTAGGGACTCGAATATTTGAAGTAGTAGAGTTATTAGACGTTTAAAAATTTTGTGGTCTTCCTATTTTGGTTTGAGAGCGGAGAAATTTAGGTCAAGGGAAGGTGGAGGGTTGAGCCTTGAGATGCCTGTGTTTGAATGGCTGAATGAGGGGCGCAGGACTTGCCCTTTGAACCCAGCCTAGAGTTGGGTAAGGGGGTAGCTGGATTAGGAAATAGGATCTGGGGAAGAAACCCTGGTTTTTGAGTGCCCTCGGCTGTCTGTCTTTACACGTTGTACCATTTAACAGCACAGGGTTGGGAGTTGATCCTATCTGAATTAAAAACTGCTTTGTTGTTTAGCTGTGCTACTTCAATACCTTTATGCCTGTTTGTTTTCATCCATAGATTGTCATCATCTTTTCTCCTCACAGGATTTTTGGAATAAGGATGATAGTTAAACTTGGGTGCCTGCCACGTGCTAGGCACCTTGCTAAGCTCTTTGCATGGTTTTTCTAAGTGCATTCTTATAACAGCCCAGTGAGGCTGAAATGATTTTGTTCTTTTTGCAGAGGAGGAAACAGGCTCAAAAAGTTTAAAAACTTTCCCAGGTCTGGTCAGAGGCAGAGCTGAAATTAAATGGGGTAACATGTAAAGTGTATGGTATGTGGTTTGGCATGCATTAAGTGCCCAACAAGACGTGTTTCTTGTGAAATCATCCCCAGTGTTATAAACTAACTCACAGAAGAAATAGAGGCAGGTCTTCAGCTCAGAGATGATGTCAGAGTTGGGGAAGGTGCATTCCAAACCTCAAGTCCTCATACATCTGGGGGGTAGATGGGACCCTAGTTTAAAGAAGAGAAAACCGAGTTTTAAAAGTTTACTTGCTCTTGTGTGGCTTTATACAGTTGGTAAGTGGAAAAGCTGAAACTGACACTGAGCTCTGGCTGGCTGCAAGGCCCCATCCATCGCTGGACCACCAGGTGGAGGTGGTTGAGCCTTTCCTTGAGGCTCTTGCAGATGTGCTTGCAGCCTGAGTGCTTGGCCCTCCTGGTACTGGGAGGTCAGGCCCTCAGCCCTCGCAAGTCCCCAGGGTTAGTGGCGCTGTTCCCAAATGATGCCAACAGCATTTAGAACAATCAGAGTTCCCTTTCTGTCTTTCTGTTCTGATCTGTCTTAGGATTTGGCGGGGGGTGGGGGGGGAAGGACTCCTGCCTTAGGGGGAAGCGCTGCCCATGGGTCACCCCACCTGTGGGTCTTATGTCTCTGAGCCAGCCTCCTCCCTGCTTTAGCCACTGCCTAGTGCACCTGTGTCTCCAGGGAATTAATTTATTTCTTGGTCTGCATCCCAGCACCCAGCAGGCATAACTGCCTTCTCTTTGTAGGTTCTTTTCTGCCTGCTTGTCTGTTTCAGAGCCTTAGCAACAGGAAATTCGGCTCTTGGGGCTTGTAGCCCATCCACCTCACAAGCGTGGAGCTAGAGGCCCAGAGCTCCTGTGTGCTTACCTGCCGCTCCCTGGCCATCTCCTCCTGGTTCCAGTCTTTGATTTATTTTTTTTGTCTCAAGGAGATAACATTGCCACTAGTGGTTCTTACCTGAGTTCAGGAGTGCCTGGTGCTTAACCGAACTCACTGATGTGATAGAGCTCACATTCAGGCTTTACTACTTTCTTGCTTTTTGGCCTTTGGGCCAGTCACGTGACTGTCCAGTGCCACAGTTCCCCTGTCTCTTACATGAGCCCCCAGCAGGGTTTTCCCAAAGCAGTAGTAGGGGTTAAGTGCAAGTAAAACATTTAGCACAGGTTCCAGCTTTAGGAAGCACGCCACTCTTTGCTGCTGTGTCTTTTCCTTTCTTAGGTGTATGTTTTTTCTGAGTTGCAGTGATTCTGGAATTGAGGTGCATTTACAAAAAAAGTTCATGTTAAATTATATCAGGAAAATACAAGACAACAGTGTGGATGAAACTAAAATCCAGTCTGAGTGCTTCTCCTTATTGCCTTTTCCGTTGCCTGTCCCCAGGAGCATGGTGACGGTCATGAGTACATTAACAGGGGCCTCATGGGTAGTTGAGGAATCAGAGGTTTCTTTGAACCCAGGAAGTAAAGTAGAAGGCAGTGCTCTAGCTTTCTGTGTTGAGGGTTTAGCCTGCACCTCCTTCCCAGGCTGAGAGGTCTCTTGGGAGCACAGGGTTTTGGCTCCCTGGCAGGGCTGTGCTCCATTCCCAGGTCCTGCCCCCCAAGCAGGCGAAGGGTTGAGGGAGCCACGTGGAGGCTGGAGCAGAGTTGTGCGCCAGGTCCATCCCCTCATGCACTGTGTACTTACTTGGCTTTGAGGCAGGACGGGGTGGTCTGGGATTTAGGTCTGCGTGGCTCAGAAAGAGGGGCCTGGGGAGGGT
Source organism: Hipposideros armiger (assembly GCF_001890085.2). Lineage (NCBI taxonomy): Eukaryota > Metazoa > Chordata > Mammalia > Chiroptera > Hipposideridae > Hipposideros > Hipposideros armiger. Next base: position 269,836 of record NW_017732092.1, on the reverse strand, counting down.
GTCCCTACTTCCTGACTGGCGCCCTACCTGGGGCCTGATGGTGGGACTGTGTGGGTGCACCTGGTTGATGGAGGTCTTTCCTGCGGGGCCGTGGGTCCCTTCAGGAAAACATCATTGGGTCTCTTGGTTCCCCAGCCTCTAGCCCTGCCCCTCTCAGGGACGACCCTGGGGTCAGGCCCCTCAGCCCTCGAGGGGGACCAGGAGCCAGCCTCCTCTGTCTTCTCTGGCTCCCCAGCTCCTCCTGAGCGTCCTCAGGTATCTTACACCCCGGGGGCATTTCCAGGCCCTCTCCCCTCAGGTAACCAGCTCCCATCCCTTGGTCCCCCAGGGTCCCTGGACTGGCTGGTGGACCCAAGCAGCCTGCTAACTCCCCATCTCTATCAAATCCCATCCCCTTGGGGGGTGGCCTCCCTGGGGCTGGGGCATGGCTAGCAGTGTGCGGGTGGGCTGGGCTGCGGGTGGGCTGGACCACGTGTCCCCATCTCAGCCTCTTCTTTCCCCTGCCCAGAGCGAGACAAGGAAAACCGGCACCGGAAGCGCAGCCACAGCCGCTCCCGAAGCCGGGACCGGAAACGCCGTAGCCGTAGCCGTGACCGGCGGAACCGGGACCAGCGGAGTGCCTCCCGGGACAGGCGGCGAAGAAGGTACTAGGCTCAGGAAGGGCATTGAGGGTGTCCCTGCTCAGACTGTGCGCCCTTTGCGTCATTCTGCTCCTGTGTGTTGCGGGGTGGGACATGCCACTTCTCTGTCTGGAATTCAGGGTTTTGTCTTTGGGGTGTGCTGCAGTTCTGGTGGGTTGTGGGGGCGGCAAGTTCTTTATCTGGGAGGCGAGTCTGCAGACAGGCTGTTGATTCTGTCCTCTCCTTCCTAAGGAGCTCCTCCCACCCAATCCAGACGAGGGCTTGGCTCCTCTTCCTACCCTCTTTCTGTGCTTCTCTGTGGGACTGTTTCAGGGGCTGTGCTCTGCCTCCCGGGAAGGGGGGCATCTCAGAGTAGAGCAGGACCTCTGTCTCTCCACCTTCTGGCTTGGGGTGCTGGTTTTCTGCTCTCTAATGCTTCTTCCCTCTCTAGGCACTCCTCTCTGTTCTCTCTGCCCCCTTAGGTGAGGAAGGGCGGGGTAGGTGGAAGTCCTGTCTTCTCCTATCTCAGTTTCTCCAACTAGAAAGGAGTCTGTCTGGCCCTTCCGCCTGTCCTCACTTTCTTTTTTCTGGGATGAGGGCTTTGGGTTCCGGAATGGCAGGGCCGAGGGGGCCTGCTTGCTGCTCGTTCACCTCGGCCCTGCCCCTGGGGCTCAGTGCCCGTGGGGGGGCGTGGCGTGTGGGGAAGACGAGGGTCCCCAGTCACCCCTCCCCATACCTTTCCCTCCTGCCCCCAGCAAACCTTTGACCAGAGGCGCTAAAGAGGAGCACGGTGGATTGATGTGAGCTTCTCTTCCTGCCCCTCCACCCTGATGCCACCCCTTCGCCTCCTGCCCCTGCACACCTGCCCATCCCTGTCCAGCCCTGGCCCAAGCACTTGCCTTGAAACCAGTCCCTCTCCCAGGCCTGGGTGCACCCTGACCCAGACCCTCTCCCTCTGGAGACAGCGGAGCTACTGCTGGGGAGCCAGGGGAGCCTGGGGGGCTGGCAGGCCCACTGAAGGCCAGACTGAGGTGGCCCTGCCCGCTCTCCCCCCTGCCCTTCCCCAGTCGCTCCCCTCGTCATGAGAAAAAGAAGAAGGTCCGCAAATACTGGGACGTGCCGCCACCTGGCTTTGAGCACATCACCCCCATGCAGTATAAGGCCATGCAAGGTAGGCTCCACCCTGGTGTGTGTGCAGACCCCCATCTGGGGGGTGAGGTTTGCGCCCTGGGCTCTGTGGCCTCTGCCCTTTTGAAGCCCCCGTGGTGGAGTCGGGAGCGAGGGCTCCCCAGGAGACCCGGCTTCTCAGAGGCAGTAGGACCATTGGGGGCTGCTGCCTTTGTCCTGTGGCCGAAAACTGGAGACCTTGCGTGTGGAGGGCGGCCCGGGAGCACCGGTCCATGGTTGCCTTGATGCCAGCTAATGCCTTGTGCCCCTTTTGAAGCTGCGGGTCAGATTCCAGCCACTGCCCTCCTCCCCACCATGACCCCGGATGGTCTGGCTGTGACCCCGACGCCAGTGCCTGTGGTCGGGAGCCAGATGACCAGGCAGGCCCGGCGCCTCTACGTGGGCAACATCCCCTTTGGCATCACTGAGGTACTGCCTTCCCCGCCCTCCCTTACCCTTCCCTTACCCCTTCCCCTGCTCCTTACCTTCCCTCCATCCCTTCCCAACCTGCACGGGTCAGACTCTGCTCCTGCAAGACCCCCCGGCCCCCTCCCAGACGGACGATGGAGTTGAGCCAGCCAGGGGCCGGGCTGGGGGTGGCCCTCCCTCCCTCCTCTCTCCTCTCCCGTCTCCTCTCCCCTAGCCTCCTCCCGCAACCCAGGGATCATGCACACACATAACTTACCTACGAATCTGAATCGTGTGGAGACAGACAGGGAGACTCGGACACACACACACACGCACACGCACACACAGACGCACGCCCTCATTTTCTGACACGCCTCTGTTCTCTGCCCTGTCCCCATCCTCTCCCACAGCCCTCCCGTGGTCGCTGTTCTTTTATTTTTGATGGCCCTGACCTCCCCACCTTCCCCATGCTCCTCTCCCTTCCCTCTCCCCACCCCTTCCCGTGGCACCCCTGAGAAGCCCGAGATCAAAGAGTTGTTTCCATTTCTCTTTAAAGTGAAATATTGTGGGGCTGAGATCCCTCGTAGCAACAAAAAGTTTGCTACCATCGGCGAAGGCAAGTAAGGTCCATTCTGACTTTCTCAACCTGCACTTTGCTACATTTGATGAACCAGCCCCCGGACTCCAGGGCCAGATCCCTCCACATCACTCTTCTCTCCTCCCCTCCCTCCACCCTCCTCCCCTGCCCCTGCGCTCCGCTCCCCTTCCATTTCTCTCCTCTTTGTTTCTTTCTCTCTTGACTCTGGGTCCCTGTGTCCTGCCTACTGCTTTTCTACTTTCCTACCATGTTCCTCTTTGTTGCCACTGGATGTTTCTTTTCCTACGTGTCCTGTCTCCTTGTTTTCTCTGTTTCGTGTTTTTCTTCCTTTCCCTGTGGCGGTGCCCCCCCCCATCTTTTCTCAACCCCCCCCATTGGACCCCTGGGGCTCTCCCCACACCTGTCCCGCCCCCTTGTCTCTGCTGCTGCCTCCTCCCTGTTCTCTCATTTCCCTCTTTTTATTCCTATGATTGACCTCTACGCCCCCACCCATATTCCACTGTTCCTTCACCCACCTCCGCCCTCCCCATTCCTCTCCCCTTCCCCCCAAACCCTCCGTGTCTCCCTCTCTCACCCTTCCCTCCTCTCTCCACCTCCCTCCCCGCCCCTCCCTGTCTCCTTTGCCCTCTGCAGGAGGCCATGATGGACTTCTTCAATGCCCAGATGCGCCTAGGGGGGCTGACCCAGGCGCCCGGCAACCCTGTCTTGGCAGTGCAGATCAACCAGGACAAGAATTTTGCCTTCTTGGAGGTGAGTGGGCATGGGCTGCTCTTTGGCGGTCTATCCTCTGCCGTCCCAGGCCCCTGGGGGCTGGGCTGGACTGGTTAAAGCACTGCTGCCCCTCACCAATCCATTCTCTTTCCTTCAGTTCCGCTCAGTGGACGAGACCACCCAGGCCATGGCCTTCGATGGCATCATCTTCCAGGGCCAGTCGCTGAAGATCCGCAGGCCCCACGACTACCAGCCTCTTCCTGGCATGTCGGAGAATCCCTCCGTCTATGTGCCTGGTGAGTGGGGTCTTGTCCCACTCTAACCTTCAGCCCAGCTGGAGCTGCTCAGCAGCAGCATGGCTGCTGTGGGATAGACATGTTTCCTCATCTGATCCCCCAAACCTTTGGGAGCTGGTTATCTCCCCTCTTGGTAGAGGTGGTGCCCGAGGCCGGAGAGGGTGAACTGTGGTCTGCTTGAGGACGCACAGCTTGTGAGTGGTAGAGCCAGGACCAGAGCACAGGCGGTGGGGGAAGTGAGGGCCTCGGGGGTCATTGTGAGTGTGTGTGTGTACAGGTTAGCAGTCAGTGTGCTGCCCAGCAAAAGCTTGCTGCCTGGTGCTCAGAGAAGCCAGTGCTATGACATAGGCTACTGAGAAAAGCAAAGGCTTTATTGAGACAGGGAGGCAAGGCTCAAATCTGTCCCCAGCCGAGGGTTTGGGGCAAGATTGAAGAGCTCGGAAGGACAGGCAGGGATCGGTTGGAGGGCTTCATTCAGCACCAGGGCTTCTTGGACAGTGGACCCTTTCTCTGGCCGGGTGATCCAGTCCCATTAAGTCCCAGCTTTTTGGTCCCTGATGTCACTGAAGGTCAGAGTTCTCTCCTGTGCGTGCTTTGGTGTGTGACTTACATGACAACGCTTTTGTCCTGTTGTTCCTGAAGAACCACTCAGTATCTTGTGAGAAATAGGAGAAGGCCAGTTTGAGCTGGTTCTCAGTTGCAAGTGAAGCTCCCGGTGTGGAGACTGACACCTGGGTGTCCCTTATTTCTTGTCTCTGTTCCTGTGGACTCCTGTGTACTGGGCCCTGCCCCGTAGTGTGTTCAATGTCATTCTGGGTGGTAGGTCAAGGCAGACCTGGGGTCCTTACACTTCTGTTTATAAAGGGCCAGATAGCAGATATTTTGGGCTTTGCAGGCCATATGGTCCCTGTGGAAACTATTCTGTGGTTGTAGTGTGAAAGCAGCCGCAGACGACACCTTAGCTGGCGTGGCTGTGTCCCATTTCTCTGAACATTAAGGACTGACATTTGGGTTTCATACAGCGTTTACGTGTCATGAAGTTACCTTTCAGAGGGCTTGTATAATAGGTTGTTCAGAAACCGGCAGCAGGCTGGTTGACAGTGGAGTATGTTAGGACTCAGGCCTGGGTGTGACTCGGTGAGGGTACAGAGAGCACTGTGGGCTTGGGAGAGCCAGAGCCAGAGCCAGTGCTGCTGTGGCTGAGCTGGGCCCAGATCTCAGGCCCTGGAGTTGTGCAAAAGTGGGGTGAGCACTGGTGTGCTCTGGGTATGGGGATTGGAGAACGTGAGATTCTGCCGGCTGAGGCTTTGCACTGAAGGCTGAGTCAGCTCTTCACTTTACAAAGCGATAGGGACCTGGAAACCTAGAGAGGGCAGCAGCTTGGGACCTGGACCTGGGTGACTGGCTTGTCTCCTGAGCTCTCCACCATAGCAGTTTGGGTAAATTCAGTGCATCTCTAAATTTTTAAAAAACTGACGTGTGATGAACACTGACGTTCTCTTAAGTGTACAGCCTGATGAGTTTTGCCGTGTGCACACATCAGTGGGACTGGCTCCCATGTCAAGTTACAGAGCATCCCTTTCTGCCTCTTTCCAGTAAATCCAGTGTGTTTTAACTCCTTTTTAATTATGTGAGGAGTCCTGTCGGCCCCCCCCCCTCTCTGGATGATGCTACTGTGTCAATCACTGTCCGAGGTGTGCTCTGTGGTTCACCTGTTGAATTTTGTGACAGTCCTGTAGTACGAGGGTTGGTGAGTAACCCTGCCTGTTTTTTAAATAAAGACAGACTGGCACACAGCCATACTGTGATCATTGTTTAGGCTTCTCTTGTGCTGCAGTAGCCAAGCTGAGTGGTGACAGACCCCATGGCTCACAGAGTGAAAACATTTCCTACCTGACCCTTACTGCGGTGGATGTGTGGTCCCATCTCAGGAGGAGAGCGAGGCTTGGATGACTACTCACATGCTCAAGGCTGTGGCCGGTGGAGCCTTGGTGGCGGGACTGCCTGCACTGCCTCTCATCTGTCCTCTTTTGTCCTGTACAGACGCATACGTCGCAGATAATGGGGACAGTTGCTTTAGATCATCTTCCCTTAGTTGCAGGCCATTTTTTAGAGGTGGACATTACTGTGACTAAGCACCAGAAAGGTCATTCATTGGCCTCCTCTTTTTGGGGGAGGTCTAGGCGTCCATGCTGTGGGTGCCTTCTGTCCCGGGGGTTGGCAGAAAGTGTGATTCTGTTTGTAATTCGAGCATCCTCTGCTCCTATTTTCTCTGTAATAATTTGCAGAGGAAAAAAATGCTCATATTTTGATTGTCCTTTCTTAATAAAAAGAAATTAGTGTTGTGACGGAAGGGGAAAAGCATTTGATAAAATTCAGCAGGCGCTTTTGGTTGGAAAAGAATTCAGGAACCTGGAAGGCAGCTTCCTCATTTTGACAAAAGGGTACAGACCTGAAACTGAACACACAGCATGCCCAGTGCTGGTGTGGGTCCTGTGTGCAGTCTGTCTTGAAGACAAGGTGGAGACCTGGCAAGGGAGAGCTGCAGCTATCTTTGGAGGTAGGAAGGCACAATAATCTGAGTTTGTGAGTTCAGCTTGGCCCTGAGCACCTCCCAGTGCCAGGCTCACCCCTCATTCCAGGAAGAGTCGGTTCTACCTCATGGGTGCCTGCTTGTGGGCTTTAACCCTCTGCTCCTTCGGCAGAATTTTGCCATGTTGTGCCTGGTGGTGAGTGCTGGGGGCACTGTAGTGCATGAGGTGGTCATGGCCCTGCCAAGGAGGAGGTGACACTGTGGGCACAAGAAAGATGGTTTCGTTGTTGGGGGTCCAGGGTGGCCTTCAGAGGGGAGGTGGGAGAGAACAGATGTGTGAAGCAGGGAGAAAGCCCACAGCCTGCATGTTTGGGGACCTGTCCATTATGTCAAAAATTGTGTCAGCTGGTCAGAGGCTTGGTTTGGGGCACTGAGACAAACCTGAGTTCCCAGTTGGCATTGCTCATTCCTGGCCATGGGATCTTGAAAGGTCATTCTCCCTGCTTCAGAACGGAGTGTCCCCAAAGGGTCTGCAGTGACTGTAGCACTGACTGTTCTCCCCAGAGCTGGTCCCCTGAGCCCACCATTAGGTCTGGTGTGATGTACACACGTTGCATGACTTGTTCTCATCTATGAGTCCTTTGGTAGGTGCCATGTTCTCCCCACGTGAGGTGCAGGGAGCCTTGCTTGGTACTGTGCCCCAGACCTGGATTTAGAGGACCTGACTGGGGCCCTCAGCCCCGTCGCTTCCCTGAAATGCATGGCACCGCGAGCACAGCTCGTGTTCACCCAGCTCTTCACTCACCTACCTGGTGGCATAACCTCTGTCCGTGTCCTCGTCTGCTGTCAGGCAGGTGACAGCACCCCCCCCCCCAAAAAAAAAGCCCTTACCTTAGTTCTCTGTGGAATTGAATTGAGTGGGTTCTGGAGGCCCTTTTTTCCTGCCTCCCTGTGCCTTAGTTTATCCTTATGGTACTGTGGGTGGGTCTTTAGATAGCCTTGAGGTAACAGATTGACTGAGTTTTACCTGGCTGCTTAGTCCCAGGAACTACCTGGTCAGAGGGCCCTGCTCCCAGGATTCTTGTTCCCCTCTGTGTTGGGCAAGCAGGTCTTGTGGTCTGAGAGGCCTGCAGGGTGACATGAGCATAGATAGGTTGGAGGGGCTGCATGGATGGTGGTGGGAGAGGGAGCACCCTCTGGGGTGTGGTGGCTCCAGGCCTGAGGCTCCTCCTTAAACCCTGTCTCACCACCTCCCCAAGGTCTGGGGGGAGTGGGGTAGGTGTGGGGCTGGCGCTTGGGACTCCTAGAAATGGAATGACAGATTTGCGAAGAAGCCTGTGGGACGTGGAGCTGAGACACCTGACAGGCACACATCTGAGTCCAGAGTTGAGTGCAGAGAGCAGGATTCGGGTTGGTTGCTAAACCCACTCGCCTTATGAGACCTTGCTGTGTTAGCTTCTGTTGGACGCCGGGCACTTCCCAGCCCTCGGACATAGTAGAGTCCTCTGAAATCACATATGCCTGAGGCCAGAGAGTGACGTGCCTGTGTGGCTGTGCTGAGTGCAGGGAGGGCAATTCTGAGAGCCTTACTTGCCGGGAGACCTGATTGAGCAAGGGTGACCAGGGAAGGGGCTCTTGAGTTTGAGGCCTGAAGTTGAAGAAGAGGTTGTGTGTCCTCGAGACCCCTCAGGTTTAGGTATGAGTTCGGTGTTTGTGGCCCCACAGGGTGTGACTGTTGCTGCTATGCCACACTGGTGTCTGTCATACCGTGTTATTTGGAACCTCAGAGGCTGGGCAGGTTTGGGAGACAGTTTTCTCTGTCAGCCGTCACCGGGCCGGGAGGAAGGCGGGCCTCTCGCTGTAGACTCCTCTAGGGCTCCGGTGACGGCCTTTTGCTGGGCATCGAAGTTCTTTCCTCTCTTCTCTCAGGAGTTGTGTCTACCGTGGTCCCAGACTCTGCCCACAAGCTTTTCATCGGGGGCTTACCCAACTATTTGAATGATGACCAGGTAGGCCTTCCACGCCCCCTCTGACATCCACCCCACACATTTACTGAAACAAACCCTGACAGTGTGGCCACTACCCCTACAGGTGAAAGAGCTGCTGACATCATTCGGGCCTCTCAAGGCCTTCAACCTGGTCAAGGACAGCGCCACCGGGCTCTCCAAGGGCTACGCCTTCTGTGAGTACGTGGACATCAACGTCACAGATCAGGTGAGCCCTGGGCCCAAGGTGAGGCCATGTCCACCCTTGCCCCACCTTGCTCTGTGTGTGTGGGTGGGAGGTGGCCAGCCGGTGGCGGGGCCCGCCTGGGACTTTTCTAGTTTTCATCCCTTTGGCTTCCCCTCTTCCCCCACCAATGCCCAGCTCTCTGGGGTATTGGGGCTTGAGGGGAGGTGTTGGGCTCCTGGCCCCTGACTCGCACCTCTCCCCTGCGCCCCCCACCCCTCATCGTCCTCCAAACGCAGGCTATCGCAGGGCTGAATGGGATGCAGCTGGGGGACAAGAAACTGCTGGTCCAGAGGGCAAGTGTGGGAGCCAAGAATGCCACGCTGGTGAGCCCCCCGGCACGTCATCTTCCATTGGCTAGGGGGGCTAGGGGGTGGGAAGGGGTGGGGTAGGTCGGGTTCTGCTCAGCTCTGCCCTGGGCTTTCCTGGGCCTCAAGGGCAGGGCACGGTCTTCTTGGGATGGCATCTGAGGGAGGGTGGCCCTGTAACGCCCCTGCCTGCTCACTCCACAGAGCACCATAAACCAGACGCCTGTGACCCTACAAGTGCCGGGCCTGATGAGCTCCCAGGTGCAGATGGGTGGCCACCCGACTGAGGTCTTGTGCCTCATGAACATGGTCCTGCCCGAGGAGCTGCTGGACGACGAGGAGTATGAAGAGATTGTGGAGGATGTGCGTGATGAGTGCAGCAAGTATGGGCTGGTCAAGTCCATCGAGATTCCCCGGCCTGTGGATGGTGTTGAGGTGCCCGGCTGTGGAAAGGTGCGTGTGTGCGCTTGTCAAGAGTGAGAGGTGGCATTGAGCAGGCCCGAGTGTTGCCCATTTACTAGGGTTTTGGGCAGGCGGTGCTCAGTGTTTGGGGACAGTGAGGAGTGGGGCGGAGAGCAGTGGGTGACGAGGGTGGCAGCTGGGGCTCAGTGTGGATCTGTTAGCTTTAGACCCTGGTGGTGGATTTGGGGATGTGGGAGGTGAGGGAGGAGTCAAGTGTGATGCTCAGCCTTCTGGCTCTGGTGACTGGGCGGGACTGCAGTTGAGAAGCAAGGTGGGGTGTGCAGGTTTGGGGGAGGGACATGACAGTGTTGTGGGGCTGGCTGGCTTTGAAGTCCTGAGACACTGCAGCAGAGATGTGTAGGAAGCAGTGAGCTGGACAGGGCTGCAGTCCCAGCGTGAGGTCCAGTAGGAACCTGGGCAGCACTGACTGACATTGATCCCAGTTTGGGTGTTGCTAGATGAGCTTGCCAGGGAACAGGAGAGCATCATGGGGGGCATCATGTCCTCTCGCCTGTTCTCCTGCCCTCTTCACTGGTGCAGTAGCCATCCTTGTTGGGTGTCAATTTCCTTCAGTGCTGTCATCAGCACTAGAATGGAGCCTAGAACCTGGCCCATGTTGAGGCTGAGTAAATACCATACTTGGAGGAACCAATGGAAAGATCCTGCCTGGTCTGTGGGATCAGCCTACCTGTTTTAGTTTTAAACTGTAATTCTCATTGTTTCCAGACAAAAAGAGAAACTCCTAGTGATAATACATTATTTAAGTTGTATCACAGCACATATAACAGTATTAACAAAATTATCCTCAGTACTACTCAGTCTATGATCAGACTACTCAGTCTTTAAAATGTCTTAAAACATTTTACTGTTTTAAAAATGTCATTTATAAGTTGCTTTGTTTAAGGATCCAAACAAGGAACCATGCAATTTGGTTTCAGGCTTTATAATTTATCAGTTCTGTATCACCTCCCCCACTCCCTTATTTTTTTTTTGGCAAGTCATTTTGTTGAAATAATAGGAGCGTTTGTCTTACAGGATTCCCCATGTTCTGAATTAGGCTCATTATCTGCCCCTCCCTCCACTTAACTGTGAACTGGTGGTTCAAGCAAGATAGACTCTTGAGTAGATCAAGGTTCAGGTTTTTTTTTTTTTCCCCTTTTGCATCAGCCTGGGTTTGAATCCTAATTTTTGAGCTTCCCTTACTTCATCTGTTGTCTGGGGAGAACATGGCCCTTGTGGTGGCTTGGGGCCCACCTGGTGTAGGAGATAACACAAGTGACCTCTCCCCACAGGGAGCTTGCCCATCCACTGTGGCGTTCGAGCCCAGCTTGTTTCTACTCTTTCTCCATGCCTGTGTGCGGTTCTGCTCTGTGCTTTCCTGGTTTTTGATCTGGGGTTTTGGAGGACGTTTGGGTAAATGTCCCCAAACCTCTTTCCTTCTCTTGAACTCCCAGGATTTCCGGGCTTGGGTAGATGCTGCTGGTTGCTGAGTGAGCTAGCTCCTCCTTGGGGGTGGCAAAGCCATCTGGCCTTCACAACCTGCCTCTTGTTCCACAGATCTTCGTGGAGTTCACCTCTGTTTTTGACTGCCAGAAAGCCATGCAGGGGCTCACGGGTCGCAAGTTCGCCAACAGAGTGGTCGTCACAAAATACTGTGACCCCGACTCTTACCACCGCAGGGACTTCTGGTAGAGGCGGTGGGGGA
>NW_017732092.1:252691-258604 GCF_001890085.2 Hipposideros armiger | reverse complement strand
GTGGGGGGTTGGGGCAGGGCAGGGAGGGGACTGGGGAAGTGCGCACACAGGCCCACACAGACACATGCACCCACAGACACAGAGGGAAGGGGTCAGGATGGGGAGGGGTGCACAGCAGGGCGGAGTAGGACCCCCACAGCCCCTCCCCAAGACAGCCTCTCCTCCCTTATACTCCCTTTCTCCTCCCGTTCCCCACTGTAGAAACAGCGTGTTTATATTTTATGGCCAAACTGTCGAATTTTGTTGTCCAGCCCAGTGCCCTGCCCTCTCCCTTTCCAGGTCCACAAACTCCCCAATCTCTTGTCCTCTAGTCCTCTCCCTTGTTTCTTACGTAGTTGGTTCTCTCCTCTTTAGTCTCCCCGGACCTGCCCCCAGCTCCCTGGCCCTCTCCTACTCTCTGTGGCAGTTTCATATTTGCTAAGACAAATTTGCTCATTAAACATTTTGTTGTATTTTACTTTATGGAGCTGCTCTGTGTCTGGTGTGTGTAACCTCGAGTGTTTCCTTGGCTCCAGGCCAAGTCGTGGCTCCAGGAGGCCCGGTTGTCCCTGACCTCTGGCCCCTGGTACCGGTGCCCTGGTGCCCTTGGCTCACCCCAGGGGCACACCCTGCCTGCTCCTCTGGCCACTCCTCTGGGCAGGCATAGGGCGTGGCCCCGGAGAGGAGGATCAGACTTCAGACCTCTACGTGGGCTCCCGCGCCTGCACGGGACGGGGGGAGACCGGCCTCGCGGGACCGGGGCTGGCGTGGTGGCGGTGACGCGCGGGCTGGGGATACCTCGGCGCGCGTCCGTGGGGCCTTACGGTGGCGGCCGACGGGCTCACGCCGGAAGTGACGCCGTGAAGGTGGGCAGAGCTGCGGAAGCGGCTGATGCTCAGGCTCGCTTCAGGCGGGGCGAGTGGCTACTTCCGCTTCCGGTCCGTCGCCTCTTTCGGTTGCTTCCCGTCCGCTCGGCGGTTCCCCTCCCCCGCCCGGCTCTCTGCCCCCGACCCGGGCGCCGGGGCGGCGGGGCCGTCGTAGTGCGGCCCTCCGTGCGTCCGCGCGTGCGCCGGAGCGCGCCTCCGCCTCCGGCTCGGCGCGCGCCCCGCGACACCGAGGCCGAGCGGGGGCAGGGGGCTGCCCGCCATGACCCCCCGGAGCCCGGCGTGAGGGGGCCGAGGTGAGCGCGGGCCGGGGCGCTCGGGCGTCTGCCGGCCTCCGGTCGTCTCCGCGGCCTTCATGTCTTTGCGCCCGGTCGGCCTGGACCGCCCGCGTCTTTCCGTCTCCGGCGTCTGGCTCTGTCAGCGCCTCCGTCTCCCGCGGGTCCGCTTGGGCCTCGCTCTTGCTCGTGTCTCCGTCTGTTTTGCTGTTTTTACAAAACACTGTCCCCGTGTGTCTGCCCTGGGTCTCGGTCTGCCTCTGCCTTTCTGTCATGTCTCGTGTCTGATGGTCAGGATTAATGTTCGTGTCTCTCTTGCTGGGCTTGCATGTCTTCAGTTCCCCTGGTGTCTTCTCTCTCTGCCTCTGGTGGTGCTCTCTGCCGCTGTCTTCCCATCTCATTTTTGCCCTGTCCCCTCTTCTCCCACCCCGAGTCCCCCTCCGCGGGTCTGTGGCTTGTTCTAGGATCAACCCCTCCCCTGGGCTCCTGAGACTGGTGGTGAAGAGCCTGGCTTTACAATCAGACCCACCGCTTGCTAGCCTGTGATATGCCAGGTGACTTTTATCTCCACATCTCAGTGTCCTAGCCTTTAAAATTAGGGTGTTCACAGTTCTACTCATAGGGCCTCTGTGCGTTTTGATGGAGACGATGCATGTTAAGTGCCCAACACTGTCTGGCAGGTAGAAAGTACAGTGTAATTAATGACGGGGAGTTCTGGTTTCCACAATTACAGATTTTCTGTTCCACAAATGTTTGATATCAGTCATTTGAGTACCCCTTGCAGATTTTTGCCATATCATTTGTCTTCTGTTTAATAATACTCTTGAATCAAGGTATTTTGAAAAGCTTAGTCTCATTCTAAGCAGCACGTGTGAAATCTTAGCGTTCAGGAGTTGTGTATTTTTTCTCACATACTTTAACGTAAATGCATCCTTTGATCCCACTCTTTGGGAAACGTGGTTTTTTTCTGATAATGATAGCCAATGTATTGAGCGCCTACTATCTGTGTGGCACGGCACCAAGCACTTTATGTGCCCCTGTTATTTCATCAACAGGCTGCCAGGTAGGAGGTCTTCCCTTAATTTCAGAGTGGAGGTTGGTCTGCTGGGAGCTGATGTCAAGACTTGGTGTTCTTTCCGTTATATCACAGTTTTCTGATATTTCTCAGTCTCTTTTTGTTTCAGGGCCTTTTCTCCTTGTCTTTCTGCCACACTGTCTACACGTGTCTCTGTCTGTGGTTGTGTCTCTGTCTGCCTCACCATGTCTCTGGGTGACTCCTCTGTCTCTTTCTCTTTGTACCTCTTTCTCTCCTTGTCTCCCTTACTCCCTTGCCTTTCACTCTCTGTTTTTGTCACATCATCTCTTCGTCTTAGTGTGTCTGGCTGGGCCTGTCTTGGCGCCCTGGCTATCTCTTTTCAGCTATTCACGTCTGTCTCCTAGTGCCTGGCCCTCGGCCTGAGTTCAAGGCAGAGGCCAGCTGCTGGCCCCAGGACTAGGGTGGTGGGAGGGCTCAGGCGATCTCTGTCCGGGGCTTTTGGAGAGGCTCTAGGTTGTAGTGGTCAGAGCCTGCTTTGTGCCGGGGCAAACACATCCACCTCTAAGTGCCACAGTTTCCTCCCTGGTGAGGTGGCTGTGAATCATGGACTTGTGAGGATTAATTGGTTACTGTGTGTAAAGTATTTAGGAGAGTACCCTGGCCCAGGGTCAGGGCCGTGAGAGTGCTGAGATTGTCATCATTTGCCTGATTCCTGCTCATGTGTTCCTTTCCTGTCACGTTTATCTTGGAAAAGGTTAATTTAAAAGTATGTTTTGGAATTGAAGTGGGCCTGGGGTTGTGTCTGTGCTGCCAGGCTTAGTGGGGACCTTTGCTGAATTATTTAATCTCCATGGGCCGGTCTGTGTGAGAAGACCGGTCTGTGCCCTTGGTGTTAAATGAGATAATGCTCAGTGAGTGCCTGGCACACAGCTGGGATACAGCCTATGGTTGTGTCATTCCTTATCTTGCCTGCCCTGAGCCTTGTCTCAACAGCCCCGGCAATGCCTGCCAACCTCTTTACTCCCTTCATTGGCCTCCTCTCCGTGTTTCCTTGTTTCTGTCGTGGATTCTGCCCCCATCCACCCCTGCTCCAGAGGTCTTTCCTGCCCTCCCTCCTTCCCTTCCGGTTTATTGAATGGCTCTTCCGGGCCAGCTCCTCTGATGGGAAAAGCCATATCCAGACAAACGTGGTTTCTACCCCCACGGGGCTCGTGGTGTGTCAGCCTTAGCCGCAGAGTCAGACAAATGAGTATACGATCACCAGGCCAACGGTCTACCCACAGGCCCCCTGGGAATGTAGACTTTGGAGTTCAGGTGTTTTAAGATTTGGGAAGCTTAAGTGGTGCCCTTGGAGCAAGTGGGAGTGACCTGGTGAGGGAGAGGAAGAGCAGGGTGACTTACTCAAAACACCGTGCACATGGGTTGTGGACTCCCCAGTTCTCAGCTCTCTTGGTTACTGAACGGAGCCCCATTTTACAGAGGAGAAAACAGAGGTGCAGGAGTTCTCAACCCACCCAGGCGGCTTGGCCAGGAAGTGTCATGCTGGGGTGTGCCTCCGGGACCTGTGATCTGTCACTGTATGCTCTGCTTCGCTGAGCAGGGGCCCTAAGCAGGAAGGAGCTGGGCACATTTGAGGAACCAAAATGGACGGGGTGACTGAGATGGAGGGTGACAAGGTCCAGAGCCTTCTAGGCCACGGACTGCATCCTAGAACTGCATCCTCGACCTGAGGAGCACTAAGGGCCTCATGAGGGTGGGGATTCAGCCTGGGTGGCCCCAGGTGCCCCTTGAGTTTTCAAAGTCTTCTCATCTCTTCAGATGCAGTGATCCGCCAGCCCCTGTCGTGGCCCGGCCTTCCTCTTCCAGCCACCCCCTCTGTCCACGTCCCTGAGGGCCCACCACCCTCATCCCTGCTGGCCACCATGTCGACCTCGTCACTGCGGCGCCAGATGAAGAACATTGTCCACAACTACTCAGAGGCCGAGATCAAGGTCCGCGAGGCCACGAGCAACGACCCCTGGGGCCCGTCCAGCTCACTTATGTCTGAGATCGCTGACCTCACCTACAATGTCGTTGCCTTTTCGGAGATCATGAGCATGATCTGGAAGCGGCTGAATGACCATGGCAAGAACTGGCGGCACGTCTACAAGGTCGGTGGGCATGAGCACAGCATGCAGGTGGTGCTGCAGCTCTGTGTCTGTAAAATCTCTACTATAATGGCTGCCACAGACATGACGTTTCAGGGTTTTTGAACCTGATGGTTTAAGCTTCTTTTAGAAGAAGTGGCGCGTTCACAGGATGTACCCACCTGGAAGGCATAAGCAGGTGCCCAGTTCCCTCCCTTGGGGCAGCCGTGTCCCCAGCTTGTCTTCCTCTGAGGCCATTCGTGTGTGCACATTGGAGCAAATGGGTAGCCCCTGGGAACTTTTGGGGCCACATCTTTCATTGTGGGGTGGTCCCTTGGCTATACGCAGTTGTCAGAATTCAGAACTGTACAATAAAAAGAGTGAATTTTATCATACATTAGTTGCACCCTAGTTTTAAGTAGGAAAATGAGACTAAGTCCTAGAGATCATTCCCCATAGGATATAAAAGGTTTGTCACTTTTTTTTATAAGGGTATAGCAGTCCACTATGTGGGTTGATCATAATTCATGTGACTAGCTACCTCGTGTTGGATTCTTAAGTGGCTTGCAATGTTTTGCTTTTACAAATACGACTGCCTTAATTATCCTTGTATGTTTGTCATTTTTTAGAACTGGAATTTCTGGTTTGAAGGACACATGTGTGTGTCATTTTGATAAATGTGGCCAAAGTACCCTCCACAGAAGTGGCCCATTTACTCACCCTCAGTGATACGTGTACATACCCTGATTCAGTGGCCAGACAGACGAACCGCAGGCTTTGGGCACAGAGAATAAGTTTTTGTTTTGTTTTTAACCAGCTGAGCCATCCTACCACCTGTTGGCAGCTCAGCGGCAGCTTAGCTCGGGCGCAGCATCACTGGCCCATGTGGGAATCAAACCGGCAGCCCTGTTGCTCAGAACTTGCACTCTTAAGCTAACTCTTAACTAACTGAACCACTCAGCTGGCCCACAGGGAATAAGTTTGCAGGCAGCCCTCAGTGGCTGTGTTCCCACTGCTGCTCTGGGGACTTGGCGTCCCCAACTCAGATCAAGAAGTGGCCAAGGGCACAGGCTGGGGCAGGTGCCTAGGCTCCACTTCCGGCAGTGTGGCCTCCAGCCAGTCCCTGGACCTCTCTCCCTGTGAGGGTCCGACCCCGGGGTCAGGGCCAGCAAGTCCAACTCAGGAGGGTTAGTGGGGCCTCTTGTTGCTGACTCTTCGGTGTAAGTCGGCTGAGGGCCTGCTCTGGCCGGGCTCTGTCCTGTGGAGGCTTCAGTGTTTTGCTCATTTCCGAGATGGGGAGACTGGGCCTGGAGAGGTGGCCCCACTCAGAGAAGGGATCCAAGGCCGGTTTCCTGTGGCTTGGCTCCCTTCCCACCCAAGGTTGGGTCAGCTATTTGATTAACTCATGGTTTCTGGGTGAGCATTTGTTAGGAGGTGACTGGGTCATGACTTGCAGGTCTGAAACGAGGAGAGCAGCTCAGGAGGGCTGGAGGTGAGTGCTGAGGGGCCCTGGATGGCAGGTTCCTCAACGGCAGCTGGAGAAACACTGCTGTGGGCAGAGGAACAGTGGCGGTACCGTATTTCCCCATGTATAAGATGCTCCCATGTATAAG
>NW_017732092.1:242295-252586 GCF_001890085.2 Hipposideros armiger | reverse complement strand
ATTGAACTCAAGTTTTATTCATCATAAAATTCATACAACTCCTCATCACTGTCAAAACTCCCAACCATTAGCTTGTCCTCATCTGTGTCTGATGACAAATCACTGTCTTCATATATTGCCTCGTCCTCAGTGGGAAATGTAAGTAAAAAAATTTACAACCATTGTATAAGACGCACCCAGTTTTTAGACCCCAAATTTTCCGGAAAAGGGTGCATCTTATACATGGGGAAATACGGTACTTTTCCTGCCTCTGTTTTCCAGGTGAGGAAACTGAGGCACAAGAAGGCTCAGGGCACCTAGGATCCAGTGGGGCTGGGAGGGGAGTCCCAAAGACCCCTCTTGACTTGGTGTGTCACCTGCCTTGACCGAGGAATGCAGGGTCTGGTCAGCAAACTCCGGCCCAGGCTGAATTGTCTCATCTTGTGCTTTGGTAAACAAAGCTTTATGGGCATGCAGCCAGGCCCCAGAGCTGCGTGGTGGGATGGGACCACAGTCCTAAAGGCTGGAATGTTTGCTGAGCCCTATCTTAAGTTGACACTTGTATTCTGGTGTCCTGGACATCCTTGACCAAGCTGTTTGGAGAATTATTAGAGACTCTTGGGCTATCTAGTCCACTTTTAGAAAGCGTCCGTTTCCCATTGAGGCATACATCGTGTGTGTGGTACCCCACTCGCTCCCCTCTGCATCCATCACCATGGTGAGGCCACCACCAGAGGGAGGCAGAGGATGCTTCCCACACCTAGGGGTCCCGGGCCCTGTCTTCTGCCTGCTGAGACTGTTCTAGAACTTCATTACAGGGACTCACGATTCCTCATGCTCCCTGCCGTGTCTGGGAGATTGGTATTTGTGGCAGGCGTCCATATGTTCCCATCATGTGAACATCTGTGTGCATCTCATCTTAATGGATGTTTGGGTTATTGCCGGGTTCACCGTCTTTTAAACTGCAATTCCAAAGTCCCCAGATGTCTGAAAATGAAAGTTTCCAGAATTCATTTGGTGCAAGGCCTGACCTGGACTGAGGTGGGTTGTTTGTCTGATATTTGTTGGTCCCACGTTGGAGATTGTGGGTCTGACCTCTGCTGGGGAAGTTCTGTTAAGTGTGATGAGCAGGACGGCTGCCATGGGAGTTGTGGCGCACCTTCCACATGGGTGTGGCTTGTCCTTTCCTTTCTCCTCTGTGTGCAAACACCTAGAAGGCCAGTTAAAGACTAACCTCCGATGGCAGACGTAGATACTGTGAGCACACCTGTAGGAAGCCATGCCAGACCCAGGTCCTGGAGGCGCCAATGGCCCACAGCAGGGCCCCCGGCAGACGTCAGGGGTTCATAGAGATTGCCCAAATGTCCGGCCCTTCCCTGCGTTGTTTCCTGGGCGTGTTTCAGAGACTCACCTGCTCTTTTCCAAGGGTGGCCTTCCTCGGTCTGCAAAGGGCCGTCACCCCATGCCTTGCTCCCGAGACCTGCCTGAAGCTGAGGCTCCGACAGCACAAAGGCCTCATGTGGGTTTTTTTTTTTTATTATTTAATTTTAACTTGTTAGAATTTGTTCTGATGTCATAAAATGCAGACACCAGAAGGTATGTCTTCTCCCTATCCTCCCAGCACTCTGCGTGTCTTCCCCCAGAGAGCCCGGGCCTAGGCCTCCCTCTCAGCATGTTGGTGTGAAGTTTCACATGTGAAGTGGTGACACTTTCCATCTAAACTTACAGAACAATGGAGAGCGCAGTGTGATGAGCCGTGAGCATGGTGTGACAAGTGTGTATTGTGGCTGTGCTCCTTTAGATTTTTATTTTACAAAACTGGGCAGAGTCTGCACTGCTCAGCGGTACCCAGACGGGCCTGTGGTGATTGCAGCTTTCAGGTCCCCTTGCACGTCTTTTTATGGAGATGCACGTAGATCACAGGCCATACACCTGTCCTCCCCGCAGGCCATGACGCTGATGGAGTACCTCATCAAGACGGGCTCGGAGCGAGTGTCGCAGCAGTGCAAGGAGAACATGTATGCTGTGCAGACGCTGAAGGACTTCCAGTACGTGGACCGCGATGGCAAGGACCAGGGCGTGAACGTGCGTGAGAAGGCCAAGCAGCTGGTGGCCCTGCTGCGTGATGAGGACCGGCTGCGGGAGGAGCGTGCCCACGCGCTCAAGACCAAGGAAAAGCTGGCGCAGACTGCCACAGGTGAGTCCCCAGGGCCTGTGTGTCCCCCTCCTCACTGCTCCCTCCCAGCCGTGCCCTGTCCCTTTCTCCTGGTGGCTGAGCCCTCCTGCTCCCTCTCTGCTGGCCAACAGGACCTGAGCTCCAAATTCAGGCTTTCCCCTGCCCGCTCCCTCCTTGCCCGCCTCACCAGGACGAAGGTTCACCTGGGCCCTTCCCTTTGCCTCGAGCCTCCCCTGTAGCTCCCTGATGCTTCCCTCGCACAGTGGGCCCTGGAACTGACATGTGTCACTAGTTTGTCCATAAATGTTAGTGCCTCGCGAGGGCCCAGGTGTGCTCTGCACTCAGCCTGGGCCCTGGAGCTGCCAGACCCATGCGCCGCCATTCTTCTGAGAGTGGTCAGTGCCCAAAGGAAGAGAAGGCCACCGGAGGGTCTCCCCACACCCTGTAGTTAGGGACAGCCCTCTGGAGAGGGCATGTGCATGCTGATACCTGAGGAGCCGTCCTTCCATCTGTTTGGAGGCAAAGCCTGCTTTTAAGTTTTTAAGAAGTTGTTCATGGGCGCGAGCTCAGTTTGGCAGGTGGCTACCAGCATCCAAAAGCCACTTGGAATAGAGGGACTACAAGTCACAGTGCATTTGTCTCGGGACCCTTCAGTTTGACTGCCGGGGGGGTGGGTCTGAGGGGTGCTGGGAAGGGTGTGGCATCCTGGCTGGGTGGGCGTCACTGCTGAAACCAGTTCAAACACGAGGTATGAGCTCAGTGGGACGGTACCAGCGGGTTTAGGCAAGTGGAGGGGGAGGGGATGGGGACACATTAATGGTGAGCCTTACCTGCAGTGGGTCGCCTGGGCACGCGGGTCAGATCAGGTGTAGCAGGAGAGCCCATGACCCCTAGGAGCCTGGTGTGTTGGGGAGGGCCAGGCGTTCTGCTTGTGCCTATCATATCCAGTACCCACGAGGATGTGAGGGATGTGCCCAGGGCCATGGAAGATGGTGTTTCAGGCAGAGGGAGAGGGTGTGCCGTGGGGATGAGAGTGCTCTCAGAGGGGCCTTGGAGCAGGGTCACAGACGTCCTCTGTGGGGCCGGTCAGTGCATGTTCCACGTTACCCTTATGGGCTTCCCCCTTCCAGCCACTTCGCTGGACCCCTGTTTGAGCGGTGGGCTCTGTGCTTCTCCAGCTCTATTCTCAGATCCTGAAATTTGAATTTGGTGTAATTTTTGCATGTCTTAAGATATTTATTCATCTTTTGACCCCCCCCAAAGTACTTAAAAATGTGAAACCCTTTCTTAGTTTGTGGGCTGAACCAGAGTAGGGCTTGGTGGGTGTGGTTGCAGCCGTTTGCCAATCCTAGTCTTGGGACACTGTGTGTTGGGCCGCGAGTGCATGTTCAACAGGCTGACATGGGGCTGCATGGTTTCCCCATGGACTTGGCCTCACAGGAGGGCAGGGCGGTGCCTGGTCTGCTCAGCTCATCCTCACCTGCCTTAGCCTTGCCTGTGCCCTTTTCCTCTGCCCTTGTAACAGTCAGTTCTTGCCTCCCCAGTCTCGCCATCCTTCCCTTGTTTGTGACTCAGGCTGGTCACCCAGGATGGGGTTGCCTCCCCCTAATGCCATGGTCCTGTCAGAGCTAGTGTTGACCAGCCCTGGATCCTGAGGCCCCGCCTCCCCACCTGGGATCTTTCCTGGCTAAGACCAGGGAGGAAAGCCCTGCGACAAGCCCTAGGCACACAGGAGTCCCTGGCTCCATGTGGTGCAGGAACCCAGGTCTTGGGCTCAGGTTCAGGTTCCTGAAGTCTACTCCCTTGTCAGCAGGGCTGTCCTTCCCTGAGCGGGGAAGCTCAGGGTGGGGCTGGATAAGCCTCTTCACAATCCCTGCTCCCATCCCTCCTAGGGAACCTGGTGTCTGGGTCCCTGCGGGAGCCTTGGGGTGGCCAGCCTGGAAGTAGAAGCCCGCAGCTTGGGCTATGGGGTTCCGTCTCTCCCTCTGCGTCTCACCAGCTCTTCCTCCCCAGCATCCTCTGCAGCCGTGGGCTCTGGGCCCCCGCCCGAGGCAGAGCAGGCGTGGCCGCAGAGCAGCGGGGAGGAGGAGCTGCAGCTGCAGCTGGCCCTGGCCATGAGCAAGGAGGAGGCCGACCAGGTGCTAGGGCCAGACCAGGGGCCAGGGTGGGGGATTGGGGGGCACTGCGGGTTTGACTTCCGTTCTGTTCTGCCATCACATCTTCATACCTCACCCACAGCCCTCACCAACTCTTTCTCTCGGGTCTGCTCCCTCTGTCTGTCTGTCTGTCTGTCTGCCTGCCTGCTGGTCCTTCTTTACCCTGTCCTGGGAATTCCCCTCCCCCTTCTCTCCCTGGAAGCTTATCTTGCCTTGGCCCTTTGCTGGCCAGCTCTCGTCCCCCCACCCAAGATTGTTTCCCTGCTCTGTCTCTGCTAGCCCTTCACCAGTTTGGGGGCATTCCCCCCCCTCCCCCCGCTCCTGCCTCCCGCACTCTGGCCCCCTCACACTCTCTCTCCCCCAGCCCCCGTCCTGCGGCCCTGAGGATGACGTCCAGCTCCAGCTGGCCCTTAGTTTGAGCCGTGAGGAGCACGATAAGGTCAGAGCAGCCTCCCCACCCCGCCAGGCCCCTCTGAGACCCTCCCCAGGCCCCACCTCCTCACATCCTCTTGAAGGGCCCCTACCCCACTGGCCTGTCCACAGTTTCCACACGTTCACACCGGAGCGTTTTTAGCTGTAGGTCCCTGTGTAAGATGGATCCTCAGACGACACCATACTTGAAGCAGGTGCCTGGTAGCCACTCCGGGTGGTGAGGGCCTTCCCTTCCCTCCAGCACAGCCCCAGCTTCATCACCTGCTCCGGGCAGGAAACACCTGAGTCTGGCGCCTGGCAGGAGGGCCTGTGCTTCCCATCCTGTCCGAGCAGCGCCCTTGTCCCCGCCCCAGGCTGGCACCCTGTGTCCCACCCCATCCCACATGTTGTCCGCATCCCATTTTAATTTTCAGTCGCCTTTGTTTGGGTGGGAGAGGGTTCTTTGTTGTCCAGTCACTCAGTTTCTGACTCTTCCCTGCTGCCTGCCTCCATGGCCCAAATAGGAGGAGAGGATCCGCCGTGGGGATGACCTGAGGCTGCAGATGGCCATAGAGGAGAGCAAGCGGGAGACGGGGGGCCAGGAGGAGGTGAGTGTGGAGAGGGGGTCCCTCTGCACCCCTGCCCTGTGTGTATGTGGCAGGTGTCCAAGCTGGCCTTGTCCTCTGGTCTCTCCTCCTGTAGCCTCGCACAGGTCACCGTGGGTGTCCTGAGTGTCTTCACAGCACAGCCAGCCTCCCAGACAGTGGTCGCAGGTCACAAGGCTGCTCCAGATTCCTGGGGTGGGGACCAGATCCCTCCTGATGGCTGGCCTGGCCTGAAGACTTTATCAGTGCCCCACCCAGCTCAGAGGGGCCCCAGAGGGAGTCCCAGCCCAGTACTAGTCTCTTCATCCTGAGGAAGGGGTGGGAGGGTGGGGGTACCCCAAGGGTCACATCCAGGGAGATGGGACTCTGGGCAGCAGGGTCTACCCAGGACGCAGGGAACTTGTGTGTGTGGGTGCGTGTGCTGTGCTGGGAGGCCTGGAGCATGCAGTGACATGCAACGTGTGTTGGGCCCCAGGCTAGGTGTGCTTAGGAACCTGGGGTTCCCCAGCTGACTTGGGGTGTGTGATCATCAGGGCTTCCTGGAGGCTGTAGGATGGGCTGGCATGAGTGGCTTTGGCCTCTGCCTTCATTTGCTCAGGGGCCCTGGTAGGCATGGGATAGTGGACAGAGGGGTGAGGGTGCAGGGAGGGCCGGGTCGGGGGCTCTGGGGTACCAGAAACAGGGAGGGCATGGCTGCCACCTCCCCGTGACTCCCGTACTCCACCCGCCCCACCCCCGTTTGCCCTGCACGCTTTTTCCTGGGCCTCTTGTCTATCCCTCCCCCTCACACCCTTTTTCTTCTCTGCAGTCGTCCCTCATGGATCTTGCTGATGTCTTCACGGCCCCGGCTCCTCCCCCAGCTTCAGACCCCTGGGGCGGACCAGCGCCCCTGGCCACCGCCATCCCCACGGCTGCCCCCACCTCGGACCCTTGGGGGGGACCCCCTGTCCCTCCAGCTGCTGATCCATGGGGTGGTCCGTCTCCTACACCGGCCTCCGGGGACCCTTGGAGGCCTGCTGCTTCTGCAGGGCCCCCGGTTGACCCTTGGGGTGGGACCCCGGCCCCCGCAGCTGGTGAGGGGCCCACGCCCGATCCATGGGGGAGCTCAGACGGTGAGTGCCGGTCCCCACATCCAGGTTGCAGTCCTGGGCATGCCTGGGGCCCTGAGGAGGAGGGGTCAGATAAAATAGCCCAGAGGAGGGCAGGGAGAGGGGACAGTGGGAAGGGCACTGTGGGGAGGCTGGGAAGGGGTTGGATGCCCACAGCATCTGGGGGAATGGGGCTTGAGCAGCAGGGTGGGCAGGCGGGCGGGTCTGATGAGCACAGATGAGTCCCCTCACCCTGGCTGGGGGCTTCCTGGGGGGCATCCTGGAGGCCTCAGGGCCGAGGAGGGCTTGGCCCAGAGGGGAACACAGGCAAAGGCCAGGCTGTGCGAGTGCCCAGGGCTGGAACATCATGAGGTGAGGGGCTGGTCCTGGGGGAACAGGTGCTTCTGAGGGGAGGGGGCCTGGAGTGGGGGCTTTTGTTTGTGAACAGCCACTGACTCAGGAGACAAACCCCCAACCACACAGCAGGTGGGGCCCCAGCCCCTCATGTGCCTTTTTCCTCACCCAGGTGGGGCCCCAGCCAGCGGACCTTCAGCCTCCGATCCCTGGGCCCCAGCCCCAGCCTTCTCAGACCCCTGGGGGGGGTCACCTGCCAAGCCCAGCACCAATGGCACTGCAGGTACTGGGCGGGCACTGGGCGGGGGCAGAGTCACAAATGATGAGTTTGGTCCTGAGTCCCAAGTGGCGAGGGGCAGAAGGCGGGCCCCTGGGGGAGCTGAGTGGTCATCCTGACCCCCCACAGTGGTCGGGGGCTTTGACACGGAGCCTGATGAGTTCTCTGATTTTGAGCGACTGCGCACAGCCCTGCCAACCTCAGGGAGCAGCACAGGTGAGTGCCCGCCATCACACCTGTCCCAGAGACCACACTCCAGGGTTTAATTAGCAGTATGAATGCAACCCCTGGTTGGGCCTGTCTTGTTTAAATAGCTTTATTGAGGTACAACTAATCACCCCCCCATCTTCAAAAAGAACATTTAAACCTTCTTTTGAAATAATTTCAGACTTAGAGAAAAATTGCAAAAATAGTACAAAGAATTCCTTTTCTTGAGCTTCCCCAAATGCTGACCTCTGATTTCTCTGTCCCCCTGGAATGTTTCTTTGTATGCATTGCAGACTCCCCAGATGCTTCTGCCTATGCTGTGGCTGGAAGGGACAGTGCTCTTTTTCCACACCTGCCCACTGCCCAGGGTCCTGTCCGCAGTGGACCTTGCTTTTCGACTTGTCCCTCTTCCTGGGCCAGTTTAACACCTGTTGCTGGCAGTCTGGGGAATGTTCCTCAGTTTGGGTGTGTCTCTGTGCTGTGATGGGAGCTCTCATCGGAGCCTCTTATCCGGAGGCACAATGTCTTGATTTTCCATCACTGGTCATGTTCCCTTTGGGTCCTTTTATTTTTTACCTCTTTGAGTGAAGCAGACTTTTATGTAACCAGAAATACCTGGAGACCAACTGGGTCCTGCCCATGTAGGGAGGATGTGGATTGCCAACATTCCCTCTCCTCCCTTGCCCCAGGATTTGTTTAGATTACTACCCAGTCTGCAGTTTGCATTCTTTCACGCCTTTTTGGTCAGACAAATTTGTGCATTTTTTTTCCCAGCGTTAGATAGGATTCTTAAATCTTTTTTTTTTTTTTTTTTTTTTAAAGTTGGATTTCAAACTAACAATGTCATCTTAAGTCCCTCTGGATCACCTGCCTGTTTCCCCACCATGCACTTTAGTCGAGACTGTGGGGCGCGTCCTACCTCCACTTGCTGGGTTCTTTCGTGGGTAGTTCTTTCCCAGCATCACTGCCCTGGGGATTGTCAGATAGTGTTCCTTTGATCTTTGTCCCTCGGCCTCAGGCCCTCCTGGTTTTGGCCCTGGGCTCTGCCACTTGGTACCACTGGCCTCCTTTCCGAGGCTCCTGCTGTGAGCCCCCTCTGCTCCTTTCAGGGGAGCTGGAGCTGCTCGCCGGAGAGGTGCCTGCCCGCAGTCCTGGGGCATTTGACATGAGTGGAGTTGGGGGCGCTCTGGCAGAGGCTGTGGGGAGCCCCCCGCCCCCAGCAGCCCCAACCCCCACACCGCCCACGCGGAAGACGCCAGAGTCATTCCTGGGGCCCAATGCGGCCCTCGTAGACCTGGACTCGCTGGTGAGCCGGCCAGGCCCCACGCCGCCAGGAGCCAAGGCCTCCAATCCCTTCCTACCAAGTGGTGAGTGTGGCCCCTGGAGCCGGGATGCTGGTCTCGCTCATGACCTCCCACCCAGGCAGACCCCCTGACTCTGCTCTGTGCGCCTGTCCTCTTCTTTCTGCAGGAGCCCCGGCTGTTGGTCCCTCCATCACCAACCCCTTCCAGCCCGCACCCCCTGCGACACTCACCCTGAACCAGCTCCGGCTCAGTCCTGGGCCCCCGGTCCCGGGGGTGCCACCGACATACATCTCTCCACTGGGTGGGGGCCCAGGCCTGCCCCCCATGATGCCCCCGGGCCCCCCAGCCCCCAACACTAACCCTTTCCTCCTATAAGCCTGGGTGGGAGTGGGTGGGCGTGGGTGGGCCCAGCCCAGCTCCCGTCTCTGCTCCCTGGGAGACCAGTGTTGTGAGTGCATGTGAAGTGGGGACCCCCCAGCACCCTCCCCTCCTGGGGCCACTCACACTACACCTCTTCCCACGCTCCCCACCCACCTCCCGGAGAGAAACTGGACGTGGGGGATAGGGAGGGTACTGGCCAGAGGAGGACCCCTTCCCGTGGCATTAGAAAGGGTGGGACAGCTGCACCCCCCGCCCCTTCTCCCATTCCTGACGGCCCCTCAATCAGTGTTTGAGCCTCCTCCTCACACCCTCAGTGAATCCTTGGTGATGATTTTGGCAACTTCGGGAATAAACAGCAGTTCTCATGGGCACGGCTCCCCAGTTCCCATCCATGACTCACGTGGCCCTTCAGCTGGGGGGCCCCGGGCATGGGAGCCAGCACCGCTTTCTCAGAAGCCCTGGTTTCTGGACCCTTCTGGAACCATGGGGGTGGGGTGGGGGCTATGCTGGGGTGCAGGGCCCCCCGAGTCCTGGCAGAGTGGCAGCTGTGCAGGCCCAGGCATGGCCCCTTGTGAGGGTTGAGCCAGGCACCCTGAGGTCAGCCAGCTGTCGTTCTTTCCCAGGAGATGCTCTGGACACGAGTGAGGTGACAGGCAGGTACAGGGCACTGGGTCACAGGGCGAGAGGGGCAGCTAAGCTGACCTAGGGTACCTATGCAGCCCTACCCCCATGGTGATCAGGGCTGACCACATCTCCCGGGCCAGGTGGCCGACGTGAGGAGGGTGGCATGTGAGCCTCAGAAACAGCTGTGAGGACAGCGGCCCCCAGACGGATGGCAGCGAGAGAGAGCATGCATGGGCGAAGGTGGCGGTCAGACTTCCTGCCGTGCAGTGGACGGTCCAGCGGGCTCTCTCCTGCAGACCAGGCTGATTGGAAGGTTGTTCGGGCCGGATGGATGGAGTGGGGCCACCAGGAGGACGGGCCCAAGGATGCCCACGTCGGGCCAGTTGGCCCAGGACTTGAGGTGCCTGGCGCCCTGTGCACTGTGGGAGTGAGATGGCTGGGGAGCCAGGGGCTGTTGCCAGGATCAGGGGTGCTGTCCCTGGCCAAGGCCGAGGTAGTGTGTTCCGATGCTGGGGCCCAGCTGTGGGGCAGGAGAAGGTCCCTGTCCAGACTGAGTCAGAGCCTCGTTCACCAAATTGCTTGTGCCTCGTTACTTTATGCCTCCGAAGCAGCAGACAGCAGGAAAATCACATTTTGTTTGGTTTACTTGGGTGGACAGCTTAAAAGTCAGAGACTTCCCTCAATTTCCTTGTGTGTCACAATGGAGAAGACAGTAACAAAATAATAAAA
>NW_017732092.1:231280-242163 GCF_001890085.2 Hipposideros armiger | reverse complement strand
GCTTACAGTGTGAGATACACAGTAGATCCAGAAATGTCATGTCTCATATAGTCATCTTTCCAGAATATTCCAGCCACCACTTCTCACTAGGAGCCGTCATTTAAGTCCCCCGCCCTCCCCTGAGCCCCCATTAGTCCTGAGCACCGAGGTTTGTAGTGGCCCATTGTCACTGAAAGGATGGTCATCTCTTCCTTGCTGGCTCACTCTTAGCATGTGTGGTCTCCAGGTCCTGCAGGTTAGATGTTGGGCTCTCGGCCAAGCAGCTCGGGCCCTCTGTGGGTGCTGGGAAGGGCCTTGTAGGTGTGGTTCTGACCAGGGTGTCTGTGCCCAGAGGGCTGAAGTGGACAGGTACCCACAATGAGCTTTCTCACTGAGGGAGGGCTGCAGGGCCCCAGCGTTCTGGCGGGGAGGGCCTGTGTGTCTGCAGCCAGTAGGTGGCTCCAGAGACCGAGGCCTGGCCTGGGCCCCAGGTATAGTGGCACTGGCTGTTCCTGAGGAAAGCTGAGCCACGAGTGCTGGGCATGCTTTTGGACACACTGACGCACAAGAGCCTGCTCACTCTCACCTGGACTCCTTCTCACACATGCTCTGGAGTGTTCTCTCAACACGCAGCTGCAGACATCCACCTTGTGTGTACACATATTTTTGCAGTGACTTCCCCTGGGCTGCACACGCTCGCTCACAGTTTCTCTGTCTCACCCCATCTGTGTCTCAGTTTTTCTCCCCTAGAAACTCCACTCGGACGCGCACACCCTCAGCCAGCCTGTGCCTTGCCTCCCGTTTCCCTTAAAACAAATGCTGTCTTCCCTTTAGCCCTGCCCGCTCTCTGCAGATGCCTGTCTGTCCTCTGCTTGGTCCCCTATGGCCATCCACAACGGACCCAGCACCCTCGTACTTTCAGTCTGAGCAACACGCCCTTTACTGTGCTGAGGACACCATTACTCCTCACAATGAGCATCCCAGCTCGGGTTAGCAAACTGGTCTTTGCGCTGGCTGCTTGTTTTCGTAAATAAAGTTTTATTGGAATGCAGCCACACCCGTGTTCATATTGTCTATGGAACCTTCCAAAGGCAGCATTAAGTAAGTGTCACAGAGACCACATGGCCATGGACTCTGAGCCTGAAATAGTGACTCTTTTGGCTCTTGAAAAAATGCTTAGTTCCTGCAACACGTACTTTGTGGGACTGATAGTACCTGCTACCAACCCCATCTGCAAGCTCATAGGGCCCCCAGCCCCTGGGACAACCACACACTCCCCAGGGGTTTCCAACAGGCTTTCCACCCAGAAATTGTTCTTTTTGCTGTCTTTTTGTTTCCCACTGAGCATGTCTTCATGTTTTTATTCTACCTTTAGGGCAAATTCTTTAGCTTTGTATTTCACCCATGTTATACCAATTTGAATATTTGTAACTTCAAAGAGCACTACTTAACACTTGCACCGTAGAATACAAATTTTAACGTGCTTTAAATTTCAAGCACAGAAAATTACAATAGTGGCATTACCCCACTCACCTGGGGGAACAACCTTGTCTGCATACAACCGCCATCTACCTAGAGCAGATATGGTTTCATCTGCGTCCCTCCCACAGTACCCCTGGAGAAGGGTAATTATATGATTCCTGGCTTGGAACAATTGGGTGATAATGTGCAGAGATATGTGATGATGCATTTAGGGCAGCAAACCCTGCAGCCATTAGCCCAGTGCTTTCAAAAGTGGGTGAACAATGGGGGGAGCTCGTGATATGACTGGCAGAATCGCTTCTAGGTTCCTTTTGGAATGTCCCAGTGGACCAGATCTCTTCACTCCAATTGCACAACTAAACCGAATTAAACATCACCTCCAAGGGTTAGATATAAAATCGTGATTATTTGAGGCATGTTAAAAATGGCATGGTGGAGGCATGTGTTGGATCTCTGCTTAGATACCCTCCACCTGGCTGGGGCACTGGGTCCCACATGCAGGGATGAACTCAGCAGTTGAAAGAGTGGGAGAGAATATTTGTGAATCTTTGACTAGTAAGGAATCAATATCCAGAATATATAAAGTACTCCCAAAACTAACAAAAAAACCCCACCCAATACAGAAATGGGCAAAGGACTTGAGTAGGCATTTCTCCAAAGATATGCAAACTGCCAATTCACATGTGAGAAGATGCTCAACATCATTAGTCATTGGGAAAATGCAAACCAGCACTTCACAGCTGCTAGGACGGACATAACCAAAACATGGGAAATGACCAGTGTTGGAGAAGATGGAGAAATGAGCCTTTGTGCATGGCTGGTGGGAATGTAAAATGATACAGCTGTGGGAAGCTGGTGATTTCCCAAAAGGTTAAATGCAGAACTACCATACAACATCAATTCCAGTCCTGGGTATAGATCCAAAAGAATTGAAAGGGAGGAACTGGACAGATACTTGCACACTCATGTTCACAGCAGTGTTATTCACAATAGTCAAGAGGTGGGAACAACCCAAGTATCCAACAGATGGAAGAATAAACAAAATGTCATCTATACGTAGACTGGGAGAGATTTTAGCCATTAAAATGAATGAAATATCCCATTTATATGATGTACCTAGAGCAGGTAAATTCATAGAGACAGTAGAATTGAGGATATCGGGTGGGAGGAGAGAGGAAAGGAGAGTTACTCTTTCATGAGTACTGACTCTTTGTTGAGGACGATGAGAAAGTCTTGGATATAGATAGTGGTGATGGTTACACATCATTGTGACTTTAATGTCACTGGGTTGTACACTTACAAATGGTTAAAATCATGAATAATATGTATATTTTATAACAAGTTTATAAAGATGGGTAACTGGTAAATGATTACTAAATATAGTAATCATGTATAGAAGGTGACTTCCATGTATTTATTTACCTGTTCAACTGTGATTTCAACAACTCAAGAGTTCTAGGATCCCTAAGGATCAGCAAGAAGGGGCTAAAAGTGGGAAAACATGAAGCCAAAACATGAGCGGTCTGCATCAACCATAGATGGGAATCTAAAAAGATAGTGACGTATAAAGCAAAAATGGAATTCAGCATGTAGAAGGCGACGAAGGTGACTGCCAGCATCAGGATGGTGTGGGTTGCTCTGGTCTCCGGGGGGCATCTGTGGGAGCCATTGGGGGTGTGAATATGCTGCAGTTTCTGGTGGTGTCTGAGCAGGAGAAGCACCATGGAGCCACTGGACCAGACCATGAAGCCAATGAACATGGCATCAAAGATGGACCACAAGATGACAATGCCTGCACTGGGACTTGAGGCTGAACAGAACCACTTCTCTTGGGTGTCAGTATCATTTTGTGTGTCCTGTGGACCAGTGATTTTCATGGGAATATAGACATACATGAAGAAATTGAACATCCAGCAGATACAACAGGAAGGACCAGTGACCTTGGGGACTCCTCCTCGGAGCATCATCCATTCCACTCTCCTGGGGATGAGTGTGAAGAACTGATAGGTGCTCAGGACACAGGTGGAGCACAGGGTGGTGCTACGAGCCATCCTGTGTATATAGTAGGCAAATTTACACCCAAGACTGGATAAGGGGTTCCTCAAAACAAAAGCTCCCATCATGTGGGGAATCCCAGAGGACAGAAGAACCAAGAGATTGGCCACCGCCATGTGGGTGAGAACCATGTGTATGGGCCTCTGCCTGTGTCCAAGCAAGAATGGAGAGACGTTATGGAAGAAGAGAATGCCATTGGCCAGAGCCCCAACCCCCATCTGCAAAAGGAAGATGGTTTTCAGAACCACCTCCCTTGGGGTTCTTAGAACATTGTTTGGAAAAGACATGGAGAGAGCTTCTGAGCGGTCTGGAGCAAAAATACTATGCCGGTGAGGACATTAGCAGTCTTCATACTTAACCAAAATGGCAAAGGGTTTTCACTCTCCTGAGCAGGGATACACTGTCATGCTCCAAAGAAATGACTTCCCCTCGAAATGATACAGCTGACACCAATTATACCTCTCCCTATTATTATTTTGTTTTTATTTCTACTTTTATATTCTGATTCTCCACCAGAAGGTAAGCTCCATGAAATTAGGAACCACGTCTGTCTTGGTAAACAATATGGTTGACCCACAATGGGAGTTAAATACTATGTACTGAGTCTATGAATGAGTGACGGGGACAAAGACAAGAAAGCACTGTAACCCTCTCTCCCCCTTTTTAGAATTCACAGTCACCCTGCCCATTGTAAGAATGGATTAAAATGAAAGGGAAAATGCAAACATACTGTTGAGCACATAAGATTATCTAATTTTAATGCAGTTGTCCATATTTGAAGACTCCTAATTCATCAGTTAGTGGACAGAATAACCTAAAACAAACAAACAAAAACCAGTCATGGACTTTCAGTTTGGGATTCCTTATGTAAGGAGCTTGTTTGTCCTAACAAGTAAAACTGAGCTGACTGAAAATTCTTGTGTCTGTAAGAAAGGTGAGGACATGGAGACACTGCTGCCTTGGGAACCGGAGAGACAGATAGGAGCCTAGAGGGAGTCAAGGTTTCCTGGAGCAGAACCGCCCCCCACTCCCTCCCCCCCAGGGAACAAGGCCTGGGTGGGAAATCCTGTGCTATAATGAGGAGTCTAAGTTAGAAACTCCCACAGTTTTGTGAATTCTCCCTCCAGAAGCTTGGCCAGCCTCTCCCAGTAAACCAGAGGAAAATCCATTCCTGCTTCCAGCAAGGGGAGGGCAAAAAGCAAACCCCCAAACCCTTTGAAATGCACTAGAGCACTGCCTTCTGTAAGGAGGTCTGCGCCCAAGGGAAACTCATTAACCAGAGCCTAACCTGCAGAAGGGACATAGCCAACTCCAGCCTCCCCTGCCATCCTGTCCCACCCAGTAGGGGTTGGGGAGTGGGGGCAGACAATGGAGAAACACTTGCAAAATTCAGTGTGGAGGCACAGGCTCACTAAAAGACTGGGACCAGGCCAGCTGAGTGGCTCAGTTGGTTAAGAGTTGACTTAAGAGTGCGGGCTCTGAGCAACAGGGCCGTCGCCGGTTTGATTCCCACATGGGCCAGTGACACTGCGCCCCAACTGAGCTGTCGCTGAGCTGTCAACAGGTGGCAGGATGGCTCAGCTGGTGTAACAATAAGATTGCCTGTTTGATGGTGGGCTATGCCCACCTGCAACTAAGATTGAACACAGCACCTTGAGCTTAGAGGCCATGAGCTGCTGACGGGAAGCCAGATGGTGACTGGTGCCCTCCACAACAAAGATTGAAGAACAACAACTTGGCTGTTCCCCAATTAAAAAAAAAAAAAAAGAATGACCTCACATATACCAAAAGTTGTACTCTAGAGGTTAAATAAATTGGCCATTGATGATAGTGGCTATATTATAAAATAAATAAATAAAATTAAAGACTGAGACCTACTCACAGTGTATGATGGCTTTCCCCCTCCCCATGCCTCCTACCACATCACCAAGGGCCCATGTACAGCAGTTCTGTTTATGTGGAACATCGTGTCCAGCTATCAAGGAAAATCGAAAGCCTTACCAAACAGCAAAAAAACAGTTTGAAGGACAGCGCAGCATCATAGACAGACACAGCAGGGCTGTTGGAGTGGCCCCACGGGGAATCACCTGTGTTGAAGATGCTAAGGGCATGATGGATGGCAGTGGAAGCAGAGGTGCGGGAGTCCTAGGAAAATCAACAAAAATGCTAGGGGTCGAAAATTGCCACAGAAATGAGCACTGTGTTTGATTGAATGTGGCTGAGGAAAGAGGTCTGAGTTTGAGGATACATGGATAGAAATCTCCCAAACTCAAAAGCAAACATAAGAAAGAATAAAGAAGACTGAACAAACAGAAAGAATATCCAAGGACTGAGATGACTACCAAATGTGTGACGCATGCATCATGGGATGACCAGAAGGAGAAGAAAGAGAGAAAGCAGCAGAAGGAACACTTGATAGCAACCATGTATTTGTATATATATGCTCATATATGTCTCCCATCCATGATCGACTCCACAAGCAGTCCCGTCCCTCCAGGCCCACCCACACACCTGCACGACACAGGCTCTCAGAAATTTCAGTCGTTCGGATCCCTCCGGTGGTTACAATGACTGCATGGCTCCGAGGTTCTCCAATGTGTGAAGTGAACTCCACAGAACAGTGTTGCCCAGAGATCCTCACGCCCCTTTCACACCCCACTCAGGACCCCCACATCACACCTCCCAGTGACTCCTCATGCATGCAGGTCCCCTTTGTCCCCTTGCTCTGCTCCTCCCACATACATGGCCCAGGGCTCCTTCCCAGGGGGCTGAGAGCTACTGAGGTGGGTCATGTGCCCAAATCTGTTGGTTGGACGTTCTGTGGGGTACAGAGACCGAGCTGGCAGATGAGGGGCTCACAAAGCCAACACCAGGAGTCAAGAGTTCAAAAGACACACCTGCCCCCCACGGTGCCCAGCAACCCCATGCAGCCAGTCTCACACTGGGACAGCACCACAGCCAGAGTCAGAAACGAAGCACAGAAGGTGCCCTGGCGCTGTTATAGGATCACACCCAGAGTGCCTGCTGCCCCCCCCCGCCCCCACCACCGTGTGGAGGGACCAGTACAGGCAGATCACCTCAGTGTATTTGGACAAACCTGTGCAAACTGCTCTTGGAAAAGAGAGAGAGAACCCTGAAGCACTAGTTTCCAAGCACATCTCTGCTTTCACTAGAACAGAGTTAGAGGCAGGTGTATCCTTCTTGTGCCTAAACCCTTCTGCTCCATAAGATTCGTTTCCCTCCCAGGGTCTTGTAAGTGCTGTGACAGCATGCATACACATGCATGGCGCATAAGGAGCAAGTTCTGAGGCCGACAGCACAGGAGTGTGTAACTCAGACCTCCCAGGAGAACGGGACAGTCCCATTGACAGCTCGTCCTGTGCTTAGGGGGAGGGACACAGGTGTGGGGAATAGGGCCCTGGAGAGAGGGACCCCGTCAGAGCTGGGGGGAGAAGGACTTTGCTTCCAGGGTGGACTTGCTAAAGCTGTCCTCAGACAGTGGCCTGATGCGCCCTGGTCTTGCCATCGTGTCCTTTTCAGTGTGGCCTTAGCCTGTCTGGGTATCTGTAACAAAATACCGCCCACCGCCTGGCTTGTAAACAACAGAAATGCTCCCAGTTCTGGGGACTGGAAACCCAGGATCAAGGCACCAGCACAGCCACCTTCAGGTGAGCCCCCATCCTGGCTCATGGCCACGCCTCCTAGCCACCATGCCCTCACATGGAGGAAGGGCTGAGGGCTTGCTCTGGAGCCTCTTGTGTGAGAAATGAACCCTATTCATGAGGGCTCCATCCTGGTGACCTGGGCACCTCCCAGGGTTTCCGTCCCCCAACACTATCATCTTTGGGGATCAGAGTTCCAACACAACAATGGGGGGCACAAACAGTCAGACATAGCATGGCCCAACGTACATGCCACTATATTTCCAAATATGAAATGCACTGTTGAATTACTACACAGGGTACTACTGTTCTAATTCTGATTCCAGTTCTGAAAACCAGTGGATTAGGCCTATTTCTCAGCATTCATGCAGTTCCTGCAGGCTTGAAAATGAGCAGGACTTCATCTCACTACACATTCTTTTCCTTCCCCCTGCTGCCTCAGGCTGAGAGGACAGGGGACTCCCTGTTCAATTAGAGACAGAAAGTAGGAGCCACACTCACACACTACAAGCACAGAAGGTGACACGGCATCCTGGCAGACTTCTGAGAAGACTGCACC
Organism: Hipposideros armiger; assembly: GCF_001890085.2. Taxonomy (NCBI): domain Eukaryota; kingdom Metazoa; phylum Chordata; class Mammalia; order Chiroptera; family Hipposideridae; genus Hipposideros; species Hipposideros armiger. Next base: position 234,426 of record NW_017732092.1, on the reverse strand, counting down.
CTCCTGAAGTGGTGTTTGGGACAGGAAAACTGTGCGCCACCATCGGGCACATGACTTCTCTGCATTTCCCTGAGTACCTGCGTGTGTGTCTGTCACTGGATCTTATCCTTGGTTCAGGATTTTTAAGTCATAACCCAAGCTCTGCACATCAATCCGTCCTCCTCTGTTCACTCCCAGCCCAGCTGTGTGAGGTCTGAAAAGGCAGACTTTATGGGATGGGAGAGCTCAGTGGCTTGGTCCAGGTTCAAAGGGTCCCCATCCCTTTTTCACTGTCGGGGACTCCGGGGCACAGGGATTTTCAATGACTCTGATGATTCTGGCCCCCCCCTGAAACAGCCCAACACATCCCCACCTTCCACCTGCCCAGCCAGGGCGCGGATGGGGCTGCTCCGGACAAGGCAGGGTTAGCACTGTCCTCCAGTGGCATTGCCCAGCACAGCTGTCCCCTCCTCTCCTGACTTCTGCCCCGAGACTCGACCTAAGGATGACCTCACCTGGCTGGTCTTTGCTCCAGAGCTCCGTGCAGGGGAGTGTCACTCAGGCTGGCCAGCTTCCCAGTTATAGGCAGAGAGTGCATGGATCTGATCCCACAGAGATGCCATTATCATGTCATTGCTAGTATGGGTGACTGTCTGCGCTGGGAGTCTGGGGACGTCTCTAATATAGAGCAAAACTTTGCTTTGTGCCAGCTTCCCTCAGCCACTTCTGGTGATTGGGGACAACTGTGGCAATTACCGAGAAGATCAACCACTTCTGGTGATTGGGGACAACTGTGGCAATTACCGAGAAGATCTATGTGAGCAGTGGGGAGAAGGCAAAGAAGGTCCCCGTGTTCCCCATGGGGACCTAAGTAACTGGGGCAAGGGACTCAGGGCAGCTGGGGCTCCTCCTGTGTTTCCTGCTTGGCACTTTCCTTCACGCTCTTTCTCTTTGCCAGACCCTGTCCCAAAGTCCCTTCACAGTGGTCACCACATGTGGTCTGGGGGCTGCTCTGCCCAGTGAGTTGTAGTTCCACTGCGCTTGCTGCGCGTGGCCTCAGGTCTGTTTAATCTGGAAACGCTCCCTCTGAAACCAGTGTCTCCCTGCTCAAGTCCTGGGGTCTCCCTGTCCCCGTGACTCTGCTCTACGTCACCAATGGAGCTCTGCTCCTGAAGTCTCCCATAGGACCACCAGCCTGTCCCCGTCTTGTGGATAATTAGTGTTGGTAAGCTTTCCTGGACATACAGACTGGGACTAGGAAAAACCAATGAATGGAAAATACAGAGAGAGTGCATCAGAATTCTTTAAAATCGATCACTGGAATTTCTGATTGACAATTAAATAGAAATCTCCATGGGTGACTGATCTTGGGAACCAGCTCCCCAGCCGGCACACTGGCCTGATGTCATTCTGAGAGGTCACGGGCAGAAGGGGCAACAATGCAAATCCCCACACACTGGGCTCCTTCTGCCATGAGCCAGTGTGTGGAGGCCCCAGATACATCCACGTTCCATGTACACGGAGCATTCACAGTGAGCCCGCAGGAGGACACAGACTGCTTCTCTAAAGTGTCAGCCATGGCCCCTTCTGGGAAAAAATATACTCACCACCTGAGGTCTATTCTCCTTCCTTCACCATGTATTTGACCCCCTGAACCCACTTTGCCCTCCTTTACCCCTTCCCTCTGGTAACCATCCTTCTGTTGTGTATGTTTAGACTTTGTGTGTTTAGTTAGTTCATTTGTTGCTTTTTGTTTTGTATTCCACCTGTGAACGAAATCACAGTTTTTGATCTTTTCCATCTGACTTCTTTCACTCAGCATCATAATACTGTCTCAGTTCATCCAGGTTGTTGCAGATGGCAGGATTTAATTCTTTTTTATGGCCGAGTGATATGCCATTGTATACGAGTATGCAACTCTTCTTTATTCAATCGTCTATTGATGGACACTTAGGTTGCTTCCATATGTTGGCTATTGTACATAATGCTGCAATGAACATAGGACTGTGTATGTCTTTTCAAACTAGTGTTTTCTTTCATATTTTTCATGTAGCTACCCAGAAGTGGAATTGCTAGGTCATGTGGTAGTTCTATTCTTATTTTTATGAGGATCTCCATACTGTTTACCATAGTGGCTGCACCAATTTGCAATCCCACCAACAGTGCACAAGGGCTCCCTTTTCTCCACATCCTTACCAGTACTTGTTTGTTGACTTATTGATGATAGCCATTCTGACAGGGGTGAGGTGGTATCTCATTGTGTTTTTTATTTGCATTTCTCTGATGATTAGTGACGTTGAGCTTCTTTTCATATGTCTATTGGTCATCGGTATGTCCCCTTTGGAGACATGTGTATCCAGGTCCTCTGCCAGGTTTTTGTTTTTTTTAATTGGGGAATTGGGGGATGGGAACAGCGCTGGGGAATTGGGGGAAGGGAAACAGACAAGTTGCTGTCCTTTTTCTTCAGTCTAGTTGTGGAGGACGTTGCTTCACTGGCCCAAGTTGGCACCATGATTGCGCTCTTCCCCGGCGAGGCAGATCAGTTGCTGGCTTCTGGACGGCCACTCACAGTGGCTGCTGGCCACTCACGCTGGCTGCTGGCTACACACCATAGCCCATGGCAACCCACTGCAGCAGGGGTTGCAGCCTACGCCGTTGCCAGAGCAGGTTTTAATCAGATTGTTTTCATCTTTCAGCTCTTCACTTTGAGTCTGTTTGTCTTTGCAACTGAGATGTGTCTCTTGAAGGTAGCATGTACTTGGGTCTTGTTTTTCATCCATTCAGCAACTCCATGCCTTCTGATTGGTGTGTTCAGTCCATTGACATTCAGGGTGATTATTGATGTATAAGGATTTCCTATAACCATTTTATCTTTTTTCTTTTCTGGTAGCTCGGTGTCTCCAATGTTTCTTTGCTCGTGTTTCTGTCTGTTATTTTAGTTTGCTGGTTTTCTGTGCCTCATTGTACCACTGGCTCCAGCTGCGCTATGCTATCTGAGGTGTCTCCACTCCTCTCCCAGGTTCCACGGCAAAGGGTGTGCCAGGGGAAGTAGGTCCGTGGTCTATGGCATTGCCTCCTTGCTAGTAAAGGGGGAGTTTAGCCCCAGACCGCTACACTGCTGTGCCATGTCTCTGCCCCGTCACTGGGTTTAGCCGTAATGGGTGCTG
>NW_017732092.1:221497-230070 GCF_001890085.2 Hipposideros armiger | reverse complement strand
TGTGGAGGGCAGTGTCACTGGCCCTCATATGTGGGATCCGAACCGGGGCCCTCTGGCATCCCAAGCGAGTTCTTAACCATCGCGCCACTCGGCCCATCTTTCTTTTTTCTTTAAAGATTTATTTTTTTAAATTGGGGAATTGGGGAGGGGAACAGTAATGGGGAATTGGGGAAGGGGAACATTGTGTTTTTCCAGGACTCATCAGCTTCAAGTCAAGTTGTCCTTCAATCTTAGTTGTGGAGGGCACAGCTCAGCTCTAAGTCCAGTTACCGCTTTCAATCTAGTTGCGGGGAGGGCGTAGTCCACCATTCCATGCAGGAGTCCAACTGGCAACCTTGCTGCTAAGAGCATGTGCTCTCACCAGCTCAGCTCGGGCACAGCTCACTGGCCCATGTGGGGATCGAACCGGCGAACTTGTTGCTCAGAGCTCGTGCTCTTAACCAACTGAGTCACTCGGCTGGCCCCACACCTCTTGTTTTAAGGCAGGACAACTGTGGTGCCATTTAGAGCTCCCATGGGATCAGGCTGAGACTGGACTTCAGCAGAAAACACCTCCTTGATCCAGCTCTTCTGCCGTCCTCCCACCTCCCCCAAGTGTCCATGAACGTCAACATGCACTTGAAACAAATGTGTGCTTTTCCATTGCTGAACCTCAATACATACACAACTCTATTTTAACTGTTTAGACAGTTCTGGTTTCCACATCATATAGAAAAGCAACTAATCCGTTGGGTCACGTCCAAATTTTTATTTCGTTTTTAACCTCCATTACACACTAAGTTAACTTTTCAGACAATAAAAAGGGAAACATTTGGCAATGGATGTGAAAGCTCAGAGCATATTAAATGGGCAATGATATAAACAAGTGAAAGGAAATGACCACAACAATACTGTATATTGGATGTGTAATTTCCCAAATATAATTAATTTGTGTTTGGGCATCACGAACTGTCCCATGTTTTCCTGCTGCACCTTGGTACCATACGTGTAACAAGGAGAACAGCTCCTAGCTCCAGCCAAGCATGCAGGAAGGTTCTGGAAGGTTCCTGTGCTCAAAGGCTCACTGGCTTTGCCCAGGAGTCACTGGGGAACTGGCAATACCAAGGTCCATTACAGGACACATTGTCAGGAAGCTTTCATCATCCATAATTGGATTTGCAGGAGCGAAAAATGGACGCAGTGGCTCTGCAGGACAGATTTTGGGGAACGTAAAAATATGGGACCCATCACCAATGTGGTAAAAGGAAATGGTGCCCATATCCATGTCCAGGAAAATGCCCAAGCGGTGTAAGCGGGGGTTAACCATGAGCACTGTCAAAGGCACGGTGCTGGCTGAGAAGATTCCTTCGCTCCTTGAACTCACAGTCCAGAAGCCAAGGTCTGAAGACAGCACAATTTCGCCTTGCCGACGAACAGATTCCTTGCAAATGCCTACATTCCATTCTTTGCTTGTCCCCACGTCCACCTCCCAGTAGTGGCGGCCAGAGGTGAACCGAGGGGAGCCGAGGACACAAATGGCGAAGTTGAATCTCTCAGCATGGGCCCTCCGCTCCTGTTCAAAATACCCACAGCAGACACGCCTCAGATCCTCGGAAATGATGAGGTAGTTGTTGGCTGTGTCAACATCCAAAGTCATATCCACTGTAGACAGAAACAGTCAAATCAGGAAACACATACATGGTATGCCACCCTTCACTGTAAAGGCCCAGACATCTCGCTGTCACATCTCCCACTCTACACGTAATCTTCCTTAATCGGCATTTTCCTGGGGACACTCCCTTGACCCCTGATTAGATCACATTTGATGTATGGGATGATTCATAATTTGAACTAGTCCTTATTCCTAGTAGGTATTCTCTTTCCATTAAGTTACTTACTTGATTAGGGATTTTTCTTCTCTTAATATGGAACACACGTGAAAACAAAAAGACCATGAGTGCTGTTTGTCCTCAAAATTATTTTACAAATTAACACAGATTCTATCAAAATACAGGCCTCAAATACATATTTTGAATGACAGAAAATATTTTACTTATTGCAGAATAATATTGACATTAAAGGTTTTCTTTTTTTTCTTTTTTTTTTTTTTGGAATCACCTTCCTTCTTTACTGTTGTTGAAGAGGCAATTGCATGCCAGGCCTTTTCTTCCCTAGAGTTATAATAAAAAAAAGAAACACAGAAATGCTAGGAGTCCTGACATGAGGTTGGGGAGGCTCTGGGCAGTTGAGACAGAGGAAGGGATTGTCACAGACCCAGAACTCACTGGAGCAGTGCTCAGGGGGGCAGGGGACTTGGAGAAGAATGACTCTGTGTAGTGGCAGCATCTCCCTCTCACCCTAGTTACGAGGATGAGTGCACAGAGCTGCTTGTCCTAACATGACCATATGGAGGGAGCCAGTGCCACCTCAGAAGTAAACCCTCCAGGCCAAAAACCAATTGCCTTCCTTGCTGCCTCATGACATGGTTCTCTGGGAGATGCTCAGACTTTCTGACCATCAGGATCTGACCTACAGGCACAATCACGTGGCCTCACTGCCAGGGGGTCCAATTCGGTGGGTCAGGGCCTTGTTACTCGAGTGTGGTCCTTGAACTAACAGGGTCCACACCTTCAGAGCTTGTCACAAGTCCAGATTCATAGGACAGCCTTGTGCCAGGACCCAGAATCTGCACTTAAACAAGACCCTTGGGAGACATATACACTCAACTTTGAGAACCACTGTTCCAGGCCAGTGCTGCCCAAAGAAACAACATGAGCCCCGTGTGGAATTTAAAATTTTCTTATTCCTCAAAAAATTTAAAAATTAGATCTACCATATGACCCAGCAATTCCACTTCTGGGTATTTATCCAAAGAAAACCAAAGCACTAATTCAAAAGACATATGCACCCTTATGTTCACTGCAGCATTATTTACAATAGCCAAGATATGGAAGCAACCTAGGTGTCCATCGACACAATTGGATAAAGATGTGTTATATATAAAATGGAGTATTACTTGGCCATAAAAAAGAATGAAATCCTGCCATTTGTGACAACATGGATGGACCTAGAGTGTATTGTGGTGAGTGGAGTAAATCAGAGAGAGAAAGACAAATGCCATATGACCTCACTTATATGTGGAATGTAAAGAACAAAATAAATGAACAAACAAAACAAACTCATGATAGAGAACAAACATATGATAGCCAGAATGGAAGGGGGGTAGCGGGCTGGGTGAAAAATGGGAAGAGATTAAGAAGTACAAATTGATTGTTACACAGTAGTCTTGGGATGTAAGGTATAGCACAAAGAATACAGTCAGTATTGTAATACCTATGTATGGTGTCAGATGGATACTAGATTTGTTGGGGTGATAGATGGAAATGGGTTGGGGAGCAGGGTGAAAAAGGTGAAGGGATTAAGAAGTACAAATTGGCAGTTACAAAATAGTCATGGGGATGTAAAGTAAAGCACAGGGAATATAGTCAATAATATTTTAATAACTATGTATGGTGCCAGGTGGGTACTAGACTTTTTGGGGGATCACTTCGTAAATTATATAAATGTCTAACCACTATGCTGTACACTTAAAACTAATATGTGTCAACTATAACTGAAAATAAATTTTAAAAAGATAATTTAACAAAAATAAATTTTTTTTTACAAATTATTTAAAAAATAGTAAGAATTAGGTACAATTGGTTTTATTAATACATTTTATGTGATCTAGCAAATCCAAAATCTGATTTCTACTTGTGTCAATCTCCAGTTTGAAGTGATCAATAGGTACCCGTGGTTACTGGAAATATTGGATAGCATGGGTCGAGGGCATGACTAAATATTATATTTTCTTAAAAACCTATGGACGCTTTTAATCTATACTTACAGGTGAGGACAACTGTCACTGGGCAAGAATAAACATTTTAGGAGCCAGAATCCTGCTACAGCCACATTTATTGGGGCACTTCGAAAGCTTGCTCCTTCTGGGGCCCCAGTGGGTTGTGGGCACGACACACACACATCTTACCTTGGAACTTCCGCATCCGTGGGTTCATCTGCAGGACAGTTCTCAGCTGAGGCTCCAAGTCCTTGACCTTTGACACTAGCCTGCCAAGCTGGCTATTGGGCCCAATGTCGTTCTTCTGAGAAACCTCAGAGCAGGAGGGGCACAAAACTCCGTCTCCGCCCGGCTCCTTTCGTAGTGAACCGATGCACTGAAGGCAACAGATGTATCCACATCTCATGTTCACGGGGTTTTCAAGATAAGTTAGGCAAAGCGGACATCTGCACGCTTCTTTAAAGTGTTCAGCCATGGCCACTGTGTGGGGGAAAGGTGCACGGTATTAGAACTTTCACGAATGACATGGACTACTCATCAGTCCTGGGACCCTGACCTCTTTCTTTACATGCACAGTGATTTGCAGTCACTACTCCTGGGCAGTGAAGATACAGTGTAAGTAACGGATGTAAATGACTCATGGCCCTAAGCTCCTGATGTTTGAACCGCAAGCTAGAATGATGGCCAGGCTTCATGGTTGGGCTGTAAGTTAGGTGGTGAGAGGGACACCTGAGCCGTCCAGTGTGACAGCCCCAGCCCTGTGACTGTTGAGCAGCTGGGCTGGGGCTTATGCACAAGGAAATGTGTTGTGAGCTTGAGATACACACTCAGGTTTGAAGACATCATGAGAGAATGTAAGCAATCTCCTTGACTTCCTCCAAAAATGGATCACATGTTGAAATAATTGCTTCCTGCCAATTACAATGAATTAGAGTGGTTCAATTTTACTTTGTTTATGTGGCTACTAGAAAATGAATTTGCAGTGACATATGTCGGTCACTTTATGTGTCGAGTGGACAGCACTGGTCTAGACCCAGAAACCCTCCAACTTCCCCAACTGTCCGACCTGGTGGCAGAACCCCCAGCAGAAGTGGGACAGGTGAGTGGCTGGCACTTCACTCACCACCTCACAGAGTCTGCCAAGCTCTGATTTGACTCAGGATATGATGATGGTATTATTCCACCAACCTGGTACTGATACTCTCAGTTCTGCCTAGTGCTCCCACCAGAGGTTCCAGTGCCCCTAGGCCCACACACCATACCATGCCTGGCATTGAGTTGGATTCGGGCGGCACTTGCTGAATTCATACATTACTCCATTCCCAAGACCTTTTGTAGACATTTGAAAGTAAAAACAAAATCAGATTGACTCACCTCACCTGCACTGAGTCCTCTCCTGGCCTCTGGCTGCTTCCTCTGACAGTTCAGTTCTGGGGTGAGGTCCACCAGGAAGCAGCTTTTATTAAACAGGTCCGACCTCCCACTTCCTGTCTGTTCCACTTAATCCAATCAGACTTTGAGGTTGCCACAAACAAAGAAGATAGTCATATATAAAAGTTATTTTTAAACTAATATGAACAAAATATTGCCATATTATCATTCTGGATGAATTGGGATTAGGATTGAAATTTAAAAATGGTCATCATTATTAATCCTCCTAAAATGAATATGGACCAGTTTTTGTTTTGGGTGGGGTGGGTGGGGTGGGATGAGAGACTAGCTTCAAGTGGTTTTTTTATCCTGAAGTAAAATCTTGCATTTTGACCAAGAAAATTCAATTAAACCTACTCAGAAGTCTTTCTTAAAATTATACTCACGAGACCACAGTCACTTCTTCACACTTCTCCACAATGTGAAGATCTTTTTTTAGAAGTTTTGGTAAAGAAAACCCAAACTTCCCTGACTATGGCGGGCCAGTGAAAGTTGTTTTTTGTTAGTTATAGAATTGAAGATAAAAGATATTTTTATTACATTGCTACTTCCCTTACATCACCAAACATACAAAATGAGATCCATTTCTTTCAAAATGTGTTCAAAAAAATATTCCTCCTAGTTTTCAATGACTCATTGGTGATTCTGGTGTAGGGTGTGTGGGGTCAGATTAGATTTAAGTGATTGGATTAAAGAGGCTTTCATTTAATCATTTCCACAGGGAATCTTTGCTGCTGTTTGCTGGACCTCTTATCATTTCACATCCAAAGAAAGGTTCACCCCAGCTCTCAAGTCCTTGCGTCTCGTTATTGCAAATGAAAAACACACACACATAGTTGTATGACACTTTTATTTTTCTTATTGTTTTCGTGAGCTTCAATTAATTTATTTTACAGCTTTTAGAATGTTTTCACATTTCCAAGAGTAGTTATTCTCACGTCTGTGTTTCCTTTGACTCTTGCTCATAGAGGATTATTTTGCGTTGAGTTTCCCATTTATTTATTATGGGCAGCTCATGAAGCAGGGCTCATATCCTCTGGGAACACCAGGTGACCTCTGTGTTGGTTTCACTTCCCCAAAATATCCTTCATCCTGAAATGGCATTTATGTTAATGTCTTGTGTTAGGAATTCTCACATTAAGGAGAAGAAAAGAGAAAATTAGATTTTCCTGCCCCCTGGAGGAGCTGTTTGTTACCTACAGTATTTTTTTTCCAACTAGAAATTTGGACAGAGAGGAACTGCCTGCACTTCCCCCGCCCTCCCCCTCACCCCCCCCCCACTTTTCTTAACAACTGTCACTAGCAGTTGTACCCTGAGTCTCCTAGTGTGAGGCATCCTGTGTTTTCCACCTGGTGGGGACAAATTCTCCACCTCCTGTCTCTGCAGGCATATCCTGGAAACCAAGACTCCAAGGAGTGGAGCTGGTCTCACCCCAGGCCCTTTTAAAAGTCACCACATCTGCAACTTGTTGTTAACCTTTAACATTCAGCCCCCCTGGAGTCTGGGACATAGCGTCCCCCTGACTTTCCTGAAAGTATGTCTGTCCACACTTTAATATATATATGTCTCCAGTAGTTTTATGCGACTCTTCTTAAATAGTATCTTGGTCTTAAATAATATCTTATCCTTAAGTAAAATCTTGTTCTTACAATGTTTATGTGGGAAAGGTCTTAGACGTCTGAAACTTTAAGGGAAACTGAAGAAAAGCTTGACTTGCTTTCACTCTGGCACAAGGTCCTGTCTTGGGAAATGACTATCAAAAGTGACCAAAACAAACAAACAAACAGACAGACAGACAGACAAACAAACAAACAAACAAACAAACAAACAAACTCAATAGCGAAATCCAATTCTTTTGAATTTTGGTGACTAATATGCTTAAATAATTTTTTTAAAAGATTTTATTGGGGAATTGGGGAAGGGAACGTTGTGGTTTTCCAGGACCCATCAGCTCCAAGTCAAGTAAATTGTTGTCCTTCAATCTTAGTTGTGGAGGGCACAAGCTCAGCTCCAAGTCCAGTCACCACTTTAAATCTAGTTGCGGAGGGGCAGGGGGGGCAGGGGAGAGCAGCCCACCATTCCATGAGGGAGTCGAACTGGCAACCTTGTTGTGCCATCTGGCCACTCACTGGCAGCTCAATGGCAGCTCAGCTCCGGTGCAGCTCACTGGCCCATGTGGGAATCGAACTGGCTACCCTGTTGCTCACAGCTCGGGCTCTAACCAACTGAGCACCGGCCTCTAAATAATTTTTTGAATTACTGAAATGTTGATGGCAGCATCACTTGGGAATCACCAGGTGTCACATTCCCTTTGTTTTAGCAATAGCCCCAAATGGATCTTTTAAATCTCTTTTGTTATGTACATATAATTTTAAGAATGTTATTTTAAAAATAAAAATTTTAATCATGTTATAGTTTTCTACAAGATTTGATATCAAGTAAAAATTTAATTACATGATCAGAAATTCCTTTTTTTGTGGTTTGCATATCTCATAAAGCATTTTCTTTTTTTTACAGTTGACATTCAACATTGTATTAGTTTCAAGTGTACAACCCAGTGATTAGACATTTATATACCTTATGAAGTGATCCCAAAAAGTCTAGTCCCCACCTGACACCACACATAGTTATTACAATATTACTGACTATATTTCCTGTGCTGTACTTTATATCCCTGTGACTATTTCGTAACTGCCAATTTGTAGTTCTTCATCCCTTCCCCTTTTCACCCTGTCCCCCTGTGCCCCTCCTATCTGGTGACTATCAACTTGTGATACCTGACATAATTTTGTTTTTTTTTCTTAGACTTGTGGGGGGAAAATAAAAACAACTCTGTAATTCTAATTTATGGCCAAGAGGTTAATTTGGGGAAGGACGATTGGGAGGTACAGAGAGAAAAAAATTAAGTTCAATATTTAAAAACTGATTCTGCCTCATATATTGTATTGCTTCCTTCCGTCTTTCAAAATGTTTACTAATTAGCCAGTTAATAATGGTGAGGCAGGATCTGTGTTAACATGGGTCATTAATTTGGTCCTAGTTGGGAAGTTCAGGAAAGAATTCTGTGGGAAAGTTTTATCTGCTTCAGAAAGAACAGTAATAAACCAGCTGAAATGAAAAGAGACTGTTTGGGACACGTGGTCTGTCCATTTGTGAAAGTACTTCCTTTCCCTCCACAGTGGCTATGACCTTGGATGTGGCACTTCTGATTACCTGAGAAGGGTGAGATGTGGGCCTATAACACAGATTCAGAAAATCATGCTGAGAATTTATGTATATGTACACATGTGTGTGTGTGTGTGTGTGTGTGTATATATATATATA
>NW_017732092.1:210755-218607 GCF_001890085.2 Hipposideros armiger | reverse complement strand
CATCACTGATAGTGGAAAAGGATTGTTCATAGGAGCCCAGATTCTAATCGAGGGAGAGTCTGTTAGTAGTATGATGGGAATATCAAGCCAGAAGGAAGATCATTCACACCTGAGGTGGAGAAAACACGTGTCAACTGTTTCACATCACTCTCTGAGTCTCATCAATTAAGATTCATCCCAGCCAACAGGAAGGGAGAGAGAGATTCTACAGCCAATCAAAGGGCAGACACAGCCTTTTAGCCTTTGCTTCCACAGCTGGTCTTTGATGGGTACCAGCCTGGAGGACCAGAGGCCGGATTGGGTGAGGATGTCTTCTCCCACATCTTTCTTTTTTATTCTTCTTCATTTCCCCCTCTTGGCGCTTATTATGGGTCTGGAGTACATAAAGAACATGGTACAGGGGTACCCAAGTGGACCAAGTCCTGCCCTTTTGTTGTGGCAAGGATGTACCAAAGTGAAAGGCATTTAAATTCACAGAGAGATGGTGTGTTCAGCACTTGTGTTGAGACCCCTGTGTTTCCAACTGTAAACTAGGTGTGAGAGAATGGGCCTCCTCCAGACTCAACTGAGGCCTCCTTTTTCTAAAATTGCATTGGAGACAGAATGGGTTGGTTTCTAAGCTCTGATTGTGAGATTCACGTAACCTGAGGAGACAAATGAAAACCAGAATTTGGGCAAGGGGAAATTACAGGTGGGAAGAGTCCCACGGTAAATGGGAGAATTCAGTTTGAAGACTTGTTGTTGCAGTGGTAATTTGGTTGATTGGCTTTCAACTACTAATCCTTGCCCATCCTGAAGTTGTAGGGGGTGCTAATGTTATGCTAAATCGTCTGTAAGTAACTTGGCTGCTAATGTTGGTTTGTAGGACCACAGAAGTGTGAGTGAGTCAGATGATATGAGCAGAGGCAGATTGTGTCAGAGGCCAAGATGGCTACAGCACAATGCCTATTCCCTTATTTTAACCATTTTTAAAAGCATAGTTTAGTGGTACTAAGGACATTCACATTGTTGTGCAACCGTCACTTCCATCCATCTCCTGAACTTTATCCCACAACTGAAACTCGTCATTAAACAACTTTCATTCCCCTTCCCCAGCACCCCTATTCGCTATTCTACTTTGTCTCTGGGAATTTGATTACTCTAGGTATCTCAAATAAGAGGAATCATACAAGATTGTCCTTTTGTGTCTGGCTTATTTTGCTCATCATAATGTTTTCCAAGTGTTAGTATGCATCAGAATTCCATTTCTTTTTATGGCCGAGTAATATTTCATTGCATGGATAGACCACATTTTGTTTATTCATATATCTCTTTTTTTAAAAAGAAATTTTATTGGGGAACAGTGTGTTTTTCCAGGACCCATCAGCTCCAAGTCAAGTAGTTGTCTTCAATCTAGTTGTGGAGAGTGCAGCTCCATGGCTCATGCAGGAATCGAAATAGCAATTTTGGTGTTATGAGCTCTAATCACCTGAGCTAACTGGCCACCCCTATCCATTCATCTCTTGATGAACAGTTGGATTGTTTCCACCTTTTGGCTTTTGTGATAATACTGCTATGATATTTGGTGTACAATTAAAAAAATTTTGACACATGGGTTTTATCGATAATGGTGACTTTGTTCTTCTAGTTGCTCCTTTTCAAATATTAACCTACAATAAATATAATTTCCCCCTTATATGCTATAGTAATTAGAAGGCATTCTCCCCAAATAAGAGGAAAACTTAAATTTGTTTTGATGTTCTCTGTCCACTCTTTATTTTGATCTCTTAGAATAAGGTCATGTGTGATTTCAATGTCAGTTCACTCTTTTCTATTATCGAAATTGTCTTAGACTCTACTAAGTATGGGCAGCATGGTATAGCAAAGAAACTCTCCTAGGATTCTGGTGGGAATGTAAATTATTATATTCATGAGGGAAAATTGTTGGGCATTATGTCGTCAACATGATGATCCATATAGGCTACAACCCGTAATTATAAACCTGGAGAAATGTCTGCTTATATGCACCAAGGTGCATGAGAAAGCTTGTTCACAGAAGCATCATTTATGTTATTAAAAAAAACTAGCAAAACATGTAAGTGCCAGTGAAGTGTAGCATTAATAAACTTGGAATAGTAACAGTGGAATACTACTCGTATACAGTAATGCAAACGAACCACTTATAACTACAGGCAGCAACATGGATGAGTATTACAAAAATGTCCACCAAAGAAGGCCAGTAGGAAAGGCTTTTTCACTCCATTTACTGAAATGAATCATGTGACGTCAAGCTATATTGTTTACAGTGCATATCTGTACTGTAAAATTTGTTTCATTTTTTTTCTTCTTTTAAATAAAAGTGCACTAAAATTCTACCTGATTCTTACTACTTTTTAAATGTGTTTATAAGAATTTTATTTTTAAGTATGCTTTTTAAATTTACTTTTCAATTACAGTTGACATTCAATATTATATTAGTTTCAGGTGTACAGCATAGTGGTTAGGCATTTATATAATTTATGAAGTAATCCCCCCGATAAGTCTAGTACCCACCTGACACCATACATAGTTATTACAATATTACTGACTATGTTCCCTGCGCTGTACTTCACATTCTGATGACTATTTTGTAACTACCAATTGGTACTTCTTAATTCCTTTTTCACCCAGCCCCTCCCATCTGGCAACCATCAGTTTGTTTCCTGTATCTATGAGTCTGTTTCTATTTTGTTAGTTTATTCTGTTCTTTAGATTCCACATATAAGTGAGATCATATGGCATTTGTTTTTCTCTGTCTGACTTACTCCACTCAGCACAATACCCTCTAGATCCATCCATGTTGTTGCAGATGGTAAGATTTTGTTCTTTTTTTATGGCCAAGTAACATTCCATTGTATATACGAGGTGTGACGATTAAGTTCATGAACTCATCCTAGAAAAAGTGTTACATATCTCATTGCTGAATATCACTATGGTCATCTTCGAATTACTACCCTTGGGAAGCTATGCACCAATGCCAGCACATAGCACACGCTTCAAAGCAATTTGGAACTCTTTTTCTGGAATGGCCATCAGAGCTGTTGTCGTATCACCCTTGATGTGCTGAATGTCATTAAAATGTCTTCCTTTCAAAATTTCTTTTATCTCTGGGTAAAGAATGAAGTCCTTGGGGGCTAGATCAGGTGAGCAGGGAGAATGTTCCAATACAGTTATTCATTTACTGGCTAAAACTCCCTCAAAGACAATACCGTGTGAGCTAGTGCAATGTCGTGATGCAAGAGCCATGAATTGTTGGTGAAAAGTTCAGGTCGTTTTCATCTAACTTTTTTCATGCAACCTTTTTAGCACTTCCAAATAGTAAACTTGGTTAATTGTTTGTCCAGTTGGTACAAATTCATAATGAATATTATAACCTTTTTGGATATCAAAAAAGGTTAGCAATATCATTGCAACAAGTTTGTGAACTTAATTGTCAGACCTTGTGGGTACCTCCATGTGAGTCTTCAAAAAAATCAAAATTTTTTTTATTGTACCTGGATTTTAGTGATAATTGGAAAATTCTTTCTACATCCAGGTTACAGGGGAATTCACACACAATTCTTTTTAACACCTGCAGGTTTTCCATGTTTATATTTAGATCACAGATTGATTTGCATTTTATTCTTGTATGGGGGGGGTGAGGCATGAATTTCATTTTAGCTCTTTCTAAATGACCAACAAGTGGTTCCTGAACTATTTATCACAAAATCCATTTTTCACTGGTGGTTTGAAATGCATGCTTTTATCAGTTACCAGATGTCCATGTGTAATTTGGTTTATTTCTGCACTTTGTACTCTATTCCACTGGCCTGCATGCCTCTTTATTTGTAAGCACCACTATGCTTCAATTATAGATGCATTAAGAGTATGTTTTAATATCTGGCAGGGCTACCCCCTCCCACCTCCCCCTGGTTTTTTTTTTTCCCGTATTTTATCATCATTATTATGAATGTTTTAAAGCTTTTCTCATATAGACTTGTACATTTCTTGTTAAACTTATTCCGAAATATTTTATTTTCTTTGTTGATATTGTAAATGGAGTTTTCTCTACTATTAAGTCCTCTAACTGGGTATTGTTTGTCTATATGAAGGCTAATAATTTCTGTATGTTAATTTTATGCCCTGATACTTTAGTGAATTAAAAAAATTTTACTGATATAATTGACATATCACATTGTATTTGAAGTGTATGACATAAGGATTTGATATATGTATGTATTGTGAACTGATCATACAATAAGTAGTTAACATCTATCACCTCATATAGTTACAATTGCATGAAAACTGTGATCCCCAGATAAGTCTAGTACCCACCTGACACCATAGATAGTTATTACAATATTACTGACTATATTCCCTGTGCTGTACTTTACATCCCTGTAACAACTTTATAACTACCAATTTGTACTTCTTAATCCCTTCCCCTTTTTCACCCACCTCCCACCCCCCTCCCATATGACAACTATCAGTTTGTTTCCTGCATCTATGAGTCTGTTTCTGCTTTGTTTATTTGTTTTGTTCTTTAGATTTCATGTAAGTGAAATCATATGACATCTGTCTTTCTGGGATGAAAACTTTTAAGATCTACTCTCTTAGCACCTTAGCGAATTTTTTATAGTATGTATTTTATTATAGAATCTCTGGGGTTTTTCAGGTATATGCTTATGTCATCTACAAAGAGAGATCATTTTACTTATTTTCCAAACTTTGTGCCACCAATTGGGGTCTCATCTAGTGGTTTCCTAATATCACCAGTACACAATGTCGACTAGTCATATAGGCAGTGGTCATCCTTGCTATCTCACTTTGTTCCACAACTTGGCAGAAATGCCCCTACTGTGTTCCCACCTTTATGATTAATTTTTTAAACATTTTGAGTATATTCTCTTCTTATTCAGAGACAATCTTTGGCTGGTAAGCTATGAATATCTTCATGTCTGAAATGGCTTACTTTTCTCTTGTGCTTGAATGGCGATATCACTTGGTATAGAAGCCTGTGTCAATAACTAAATTGTAGACTTTTTCTTTGTACTGTTGACTTACATTTAGTCTTGTCAGTAAGAATCTCCACAAATGATTCTTATCATCTTGTTGTCAAAAAATGATTCTCAGTGCATTGTTTGGGAATGTGTGTGGCAGTTATTAAATGTAACAATATTAAATCATTTGACTGTCACCCCTTCTGGTTAGTAAACATCATACATTTCTGGGAGTCTGGACCTGCATTATGTAAAATGTGTGATATGTGGCAATTGGCACTTGGAATGTATTTAGTGAGATGGAGAAACTGAATTTTTAATTTGAATTAATGCAATTTTTAACTTTAAAATTTATACTCTGATATGTTACAGAATTGTACACCTGAAACCTATGTAACTTTACTAACAATTGTCACCCCAGTGAACTTTAATTAAAAAAAATTAATACTCAATTCAGTTTTCAGGAGGCTTATATATGTATGAAATTACTTGGGTGTGAGAATTTCCTTTTCCCACTTGCATATTTTATGAAATTTAAATAGAAATCAAGTATTTCCAAAGAAAATTTAGCATTTGAATTGAGATAGCCTTTAAATATAAAATGCACAGTAAGTTTTGAGGACAGTATTAAAAAAACCAGACAAAATATTTCATTGAATTAAGAAACATCGCTTACATGTTGACTTGGTATTTTAGATATACTGGGTTAAATAATATATCATTAGAGTTAATTTCTGCTGTTTGTGTAAATTCTTTAATATGGCTACTCAAAAGTTCAAAAATACAAACATGGGTCACATTACATTGCAATTGTACAATACCCATAGAGACTGTAGACTTTTCTTCTTTATCTTTGACATTATGGAAGCTAATTAAGATGTGGTCTTTTATTTTTTAAATACTTTAACTCTTTTCTCCTGAAGATGCAGATAGAAAGCTTTCTTCAATGAATTATTTCTTTCCCTCTGTTCTTTTTTTTTTAAACCTTGATGCGATGGATGTTGGAATTTCTGGAGCTATGAACACTACCTAAACTTTTCATCCTTTCTCCTTGTAATGCATGCTGATTTGCCATGCTGTTCGAGATGTACTTCCTTGATCTGTCATGGAGATGGTGGCCCAGGGCTCCTTCTTTCTGTCTAGAACCACAGGATATAAGTTGGAGTGCCCTTGGGTGACTAATTTTGAAATTTGGAACTTCTTTTTCCAGTCACAGCTCTCCATTTTCTACATTTCAGGAATTCATCAAAACAGTCATGCACCGAAGATATACTTTAGGTGTTTGATTCTTTTAAAATTAAATTTATTGGGGTGACATTGGTTAATACAATTATATAAATTTTAAGTGTACAATTCTACAATACATCATCTGTATATTCCACTGTATGCTCACCACCTAATGTATAGTCTCCTTCTGTCACCATTTATTTGACCCCCTCCTTTACCCTCTTTGTCCTCCTCTTGTACCCTTCCCCTTTGGATCCCTCTCTTGGGTATCTACCCAAAACATTTGAAAACACTTATTCGTAAAGATATGCGTACCCTGTATTCATTGTAGCATTTTTCACAATAGCCAAGACATGGAAACAACCTAAGTGTCCTTTGATCAACGATTGGATAAAGAAGATCGGTATGTATATACAAAGGTGTTTGACTCTTACGTCTTCATCACTCAAACTAGATCAGAAACTGTTCTCCTTCAAGGAATGTTCAGTATAACGTGGTCTTTTGGACTTTAGACAGAAGCTTCCATAATATCAGAAGGTCAATATCCAACCCTTCTCAGAAGTGTCCCCAGAGATATAGTGGAAGCCACAAGGGCAGAACTATCCTAATTACCCACCCCCTTGGTCCCACTGATAAACCCCAAAGCTTTATTATGGTGTTAGTAGTTATAATTCTCCCTGACATTTGGCTCAGCACTAATGACATTTTTAGTTGCTAGCACTGAATTCACGTGCATGGTTGTGAAACGTTGAGGAAGGATGAAGTGACTTCCACAAAGGAAACTGGCTAGATATGATTTAAGCAAGAAATTGAGTGACACCAGTTACCTGAAGCCACTTTTAACTGCTGTGATTTAACACTGTAATCACATTATTCTTCNTCTGTTAATAATAAACCTCAGCACTTCAAGAAATTTTTTGACACAAGATGGTAATTCAGTATAGTTTAATGGCAGAAGGTGAAAGAAAGCACATGGAGATATTCAGGGAGTGTATGATTGTAGAGTAGCAAACCATTGGCGATTATAGTATGTGATCATTAAAGCACTAACAAATTTTTGAAATATTGGAAAATGGTTATTTCATTGAAAAAAGTGTGAATTAGGTGCCTATTGTCTGACCTCAAAAATTAGAAGACTAGAAGGGAAGACCTACCACAAGTGAGTAGACTTGTGCATTCTTCCTGCCACAGGTCACAATCTCAGGTGTCCCCAAAGGGGTAATGGGCAGATAATGGGAGTGAGTGAAGGGCTGGGTGAGGGATAACAGTGAGATGGACAGTTCCTGCCCCTCCAAGAGGGAGTTTCTGTTTCCTTTCACCATGTGACCATCTGCTGTGGAATTCCAGGTATCTGGCTTGTGTGTGGTAGTGGGAAAGTATGGAATTCCAAGTGAAATCTATTGGTTGTTAAATGTTGACTGCTAATTTTATTTTTAAAGTTAAACATGATATCAAACCTACTACATCCAGGGTGTCATATTCACTTGTGAGCTACCAGGTAGTGACTTCTATCCTATACCTCCCTTTATTTTCCAAATTTCCAAAAGTGAGTATACAAGAACTCATAACCACAAAATTAATTTTTAAGTAATTTTTTGAAAGAAAAATTATGTTAAGTAGGATGTCAT
>NW_017732092.1:208533-210204 GCF_001890085.2 Hipposideros armiger | reverse complement strand
AGGGCAGTGTCACTGGCCCTCATATGTGGGATCCAAACCGGGGCCCTCTGGCATCCCAAGCGAGTTCTTAACCATCGCGCCACTCGGCCGGCCCACCTATTTCTTGTTTTTGAAGAGTTTTTTTCTCCTGTAGAAGTCCAAGCTCACAATCCTGGGACAAGATGGCGGAATTATTTTTTTCAGACTTTGGCTTGTTTTGCTACCTGAAGGAGCTCAGAAAGGAAGAGTTCTGGAAATTTAAAGAGCTCCTCAAGCAAGAACCTCTGAAATTCAAACTTAAGCCAATCCTGTGGCCTGAGCTAAAGAAGGCATCACGAGAAGATCTAGCAAAGTTGCTGGACAAGCATTACCCAGGAAAACAGGCATGGGAGGTGACACTGAGCCTGTTTCTACAGATCAATCGGAGTGACCTCTGGACCAAGGCTCAGGAAGAGATCAGCAGTAAGTATGGGATGCAGGGGCACTGGCCATGGGGGAAGATGTGTCTAATGGGAGCTTGTAATAATGAAGGTGATATTGTTATTGAATTAAAGGCCATCCCTCTATCTGTTGAGAATGTGTTATGGGTCAATGGGAGCCTCGGAGGTGGTAGAAGAATTGCAAGTCACCTCCGCTCATACGTGGGCCAGTGATGGGCTGTGGGTGGGTAGTGTCCTGAGACAGAGTGTCATCTAAGTTGTGTCCCCATTTTTCTGTCCCAAGATGAGTCCATGCTATTACAGGAGAGGCCCTGTGACTTAGCATCTGCATTATCAGGTCTGCTGAAATGGAATTCCATTGTGGTAGTTGTCCGTCCTCCTGACCAGACCTGCTCGAGGACTAGGCAGAGCCCTAACATTAGGAAATAATTATAAGAGGGCTTATATTCCCCAGTGTGCAGTAAGCATATTTTATGCATAATGCCTTTTCGTTCTCACCATGACTTTGAGGTTTGCAAATGGGAAGACCGAACTGTGTCCTCTCATGTTGGATGACTTTTCCAAAAGGGACAGATCTGACTCCAAACCAGTTATTTTTGACTCATTGAGGATTCACACCTTCCTCTGGGAGGATACTCCTTTCTCTCCAGAAAATAAGAAGATGAATTAAGTTGTAAGTCCTGGCAAACAAAGAGACAAAATGTCAGACAAGTCATTTTTAAAAATTTCACCTTTAAGACAGAAAATTGAGAGCTGCAGGGTGATTTCTCCTTATTTTACATGCTATTCTGTCATTGATTTTACCTATCTGTGGCATTAGATTTTTCCGTTCTGATAAGTAAACTGAGATTCAGATGGATTATAAGTCTCAGTGCAGAAGCAGTTCAGTCAAGGCCTGTCTCCTGGTGGATGGATGTCTAGCCAGTGGCTAGGACTGTGATTGCGCTGGCAGTTCTTCAGCAGCGAGCCCCATTGGGTCCACTTGCCACACTCCCCTCAATGGGCCTGTAAGTCCACAATAAGCCCAAATAGATTTAGAATGGTTATCATTCACTGCACAATAGGAAACTTGCGCTGCATGGTGACATCAATTCCTCTTGTCCTTGAGTCTCTTGGTGGCACTAAGGGCTCAGGTAGACACTGTGTCACGGTGGGTCTGTGTCATAGGTGAGGAACCCAGAGAGCTGATCTTAGGTAGTGACTGCTGACAACCCTGCCCCTCTTCCCTTCCAGAGAGAGAGAGAGAAAGAGA
>NW_017732092.1:197748-203345 GCF_001890085.2 Hipposideros armiger | reverse complement strand
CAGGTTGAGCTGTTGTTCAGCATCTTAGCTGTGGAGGACAGTGTCACTGGCCCTCATATGTGGGATCCGAACCGGGGCCCTCTGGCATCCCAAGCCATTTCTTAACCATCGTGCCACTTGGCTGGCCCCAATTTGTACTTCTTAATCTCCTCCCCTTTTTCACCCTGCCTCCCACCCCATCAGTACCAGCTCACTCTTTAGTTCTCAAATACATTCCACCTTTCACATTCATGTTTTAACATTTTTTTATTCCATGGAGGTATAATTGACATGTAACATTATATTAGTTTCAGGTGTACAATGTAATGATTTGATATTTGTATATATTGCAAAATGGTCACCATAATAAGTCTAGTTAATACTTGTCGCCACACATAGGCACAGAATTTATTTCTTGTGATGAAAACTTTTAAGATCTACTTAGCAACTTTCGAATATGCAATATAGGATTGTTTCCTATAATGCCATGCTGTACATCACATCTCCAGGAATTATTTATCTTATACCTGTGCAGTCATGGTTTTGGATACAGTTCCTCGCCCACTGATGGGTCACCCAGTACCAATTTTTGTTCAAATAACTATCAAGTATTATCACCTAAAAGAGGAGAAAATGGAGACAGAAAAAGATTGAATAGCTTGCCCAGGTCACATACCTAATAAGTGATTCAAATGGAGCTTGACCCCCATGCTGTGGCCTCAGGGTCCACTTTCTCAACCACCGTGCCATGTTGACTCAGTTTACCTGGCTGCACCTCTCCCTGTTCAGCCCTGGGTGTCCGTCAGCTTGCAGGGGCTTTGGGGATGGTATTCTGCCTGCTTTGAGAATGTCCTGAGTTGACTTTAGCCACTGGAGAATCATGGTGTTTGTTGTCCAACAGTGACAGCCAGAAGCTCTCCCTCTGGCGGGACTTCTGCTCAGTGTTCACCACCAGCAGGAACTTCCAGATGCTGGATTTGGACAACTGCAGTTTTGATGAGGCCTCCCAGGCGGTCCTCTGTAAAGCGCTGGCTCAGCCCATATGCAGACTCCAAAAGCTTGTGTAAGTTTGATGGCATCCTGTTCTTCAGTAGCAGTTTCATTTTCTTTACTCTGGCTATTTAGAAAATTAAGTATAGTGGGTACACAGGATGATATTGGTTATATTGTGTAATGTATACAAAATAGTCATTTGACATTTTTATACCTTAAAAGGTGATCACCCCACTAATTCTAGTAGTCATCTGTCACTGTGCACACTTGTCACAATATTATTGACTTTATTCCCCTTCACCTTTTCACCCATCCCCTACCCCTCCCCTCTGATAACCATCTATTGGCTGTTTCTATGAGTCTGTTTTTGTTTATTTCCTTTGTTTGTTTAAATTTTCATTTATTTATTATTATTATTTTTAACTTTCACTCAGCTTTAATTATAATTATGCATTTTAAATTCAAACAGGTGACTAAAAATAAGACATTCATTCAGAATAATTTGATTACAAAGATAGCTAACTGAAAAATAATTTCCATTATAAATATTTAGTTTGCTATACATTCCTAGAAATAGATCTGGGAAGTGATCTACCTGTCAATACATTGTGACTCTCTAGGATAGTGTGACATGATTATGTAAATAGAAATGGGTTGAATTTTATGGATACATTAATCTAGATTTGATGTTGGTTCAGAATCTATGTGCAAAATTAAAAATAAGTATTATCCATCTTGATCTTTCCATGTCCATAAAATGAAGAGCTTTTCCTGATCACAAATTTTCCATATAACAGGCAAATAAATCTTGTAGCACCAGCCAGAAATACTTACGGCTTAGGCACATCAGAAAAAACTGGCCTCTTTCAATGGGCAGGTGGTGACATGAAGGTGCTAATCAGTGACATGCATAGCTTCTTTTTTTTAAAATTAAAGTTTATTGGAGTGACAATTGTTAGTAAAGTTACATAGGTTTCAGGTGTACAATTCTGTAATACATCATCTATATATCATACTGTGTGTTCACCACCAAGAGTCAGTTCTCCTTTCATCACCATATATTTGATCCCTTTTACCCTCATCTACCACCCCCCTCCCCTCTTGCCCTCTAAACTATTGTAACCACTAAACTATTGTCTGAGTTGTTGTTTCTTCATTTGTCTGTCTTATTCCTTTGTTGTTTTCAGTTTTTTATACCACATATCAGTGAAATCATATGGTTCTTGACTTTTTCCATCTGACTTATTTCGCTTAGCATAATAATCTCAAGATCAATCCATGTCGCAAATGGCAATATTTTTTNGGGGCCCTCTGGCATCCCAAGCCAGTTCTTAGCCATTGCGCCACTCGGCCGGCCCCCAAGCCAACTCTTAATGAACGCGCCGCTCAGCTGGCCCAATACATCCTTGAATAATACCCTTTGCTCAGGAGACATACAGAAATACGTTGCCTGCTGTGGCATGCATCTCTTCAATGTAGGGTATGGTCCTTGTATATTGTGGTTTTGTTTACCTCCCCTAATATGTTGCCTTGAACATGGAAGGTACGTAGTAAGGGCAGGTTGAAAGAATAATGGTTTAATGGTGCATTTCTCAAATTAACTGCAGTAACATGCCATAATAGAAATCACTTAGTCCTTACGGTTTCAGGTCAGACAGATATATTGTAGGATAGACCCCTGACCCTAATATTTATCCATTAGTCCAGATGAGCCAAATAACATAAACTCTCTCAATAGTTTTTTTGTAAAGAATGAACTTAATGGTTCTTGAGAAGATGGAAGAGACAGTAGCAATATCCTCAGCCCTGATTCCTGGCAGACCCTCCCCACATGGTAGCAACTAAGAATTCTTTACATGGGAAAGACCACCCCACCCCCAAGTGTGGAATGTAATTTCCAAGTATCTACACTTTGTGTAGCTAACTCTGAGATAGGTTTTTGGTTTGGGTCAGGTTCTTCCATGGACAGGATTCCAGATAGATTCCAGTCCTAATGAAACTAAGTTAATTAGCCTGGTCATCCATGGACATACATTAGTCTTTGCCTGTGTGTTCAAGTAGATCTGTAGGGTCATTTTGAGTATTAAGGAAAGAGTGTATTTTTTTTAAAAATTAAATTTATTGTATAACATTGGTTAATAACATGTAAATTTCAGGTGTACAACTTTGTAACCCGACATCTGTGAACTCTATTGTGTGCTCATCTCCTGATTCCTAATTTCCTTCTGTCACCATGTATTTGACCCTTTTACCCTCTTCATCCACCCCTACCCTCTTCCCATCTAGAAACCACCATTCTGTTGTTTGTGTCTATGAGTCTGTTTGTGTGTTTGTCTTATTCATTTTTTGCTCTCTGTTTTATATCCCACATATGAGTGACATAACATGGTTTTGTTCTTTTCCATCTGACTTATTTCACTTAGAATAATATTCTCAAAATCCATCCATGTTGTCACAAATGGCAATATTTTTATCATTTTTTATGGCTGTGTAGTATTCCATTGCATATATGTACTAATCTTTATCCACTCACGTCTTGTCTTGGCTATTGTGAATTAGTGCATTTTTAATTGTCTTGTATTCAGTCCTAGCTAACTCAGATAAGCTCAACCCATATAAAAATCGCATGAAGAAAAAATTTCGTCTTATATGGGAAAAGGAAACCTGCCTTCAAGTGCCTGATGATTTCTACACAGAAACCACAAAGAATGAATATGAAGAGCTGACCACTGCATATACTGCTGACCAGGCTGGTCAGCCTGTCCTCACTGTGGTCTTGCTAGGTTCTCAAGGAATTGGCAAAACAACCCTTTTGAGAAAAGTGATGTTGGAGTGGGCAGAGGGAAACTTATGGAAGGAAAGATTCACATTTATCTTCTTCATCAACGGCTGTGAGATGAACAGTATCACAGAGACAAGCTTAGTGGGGCTCCTCTCCAGGGACTGGCCGGAGTCTTCAGAGCCGATTGAAAACATTTTCTCCCAGCCAGAGAGAATCCTGTTCATCATGGATGCCTTTGAGAAGCTGAAATTTGACCTGGACCTTGACACCAACTTGTGCAATGATTGGCGGCAGCGACGACCAACCCAGGTTATTCTGAGCAGTCTGCTGCGGAAAAAAATGCTTCCAGAGTCTTCTCTGCTGGTCGCATTGGGAATGACAGGCATGAGGAAGAATTTTTACCTGTTGCAGCGTCCAAAATACATCGCCCTTTCAGGACTCTCTGAACATGATCGGAAGCTGTATTTCTCCCATTTCTTCTGGGAGAAGAATAAAGCCTTGAGAGCCTTCAGTTTTGTGAGAGACAATACATCACTGTTTGTCTTGTGCCACTATCCCCTTGCATGCTGGTTGGTCTGTACTTGTATTAAATGGCAGCTGGAGAGAGGAGAAGACCTTGGGATTGCCTTCGAAAGCACCACTTCTCTGTATGTTTCCTTTTTCACCAGTGTGTTCAAATCGGGACTTGAGAATTGTCTGCCTAGGCAGAGCAGAGCCCGACTCAAAAGCTTGTGCACTTTGGCTGCAGAGGGCATCTGGACTGACATGTTCGTGTTTCACCCCAGGGATCTCAGGAAGAATGGGGTATCGGAGCCCGATGCCTCGATGTGGGAGAGCCTGCGACTTCTCCAAAGGAACGGCGGCCGCTTTATCTTCATCCACAGGTGTGTCCAACAGTTTTGTGCCGCCATGTTCTACCTGCTCAGACAACCCCAGGACAACCCTAATCCGGTCATCGGAACTGTGTCCCAGCTTATAACAGCAGTTGTGACTCAAGCCCCAACCTACTTGTTGCAGACGGGGGTCTTCCTGTTTGGGTTTTCAACAGAAAAAACAACCAACGTGTTGGAGACATCCTTTGGTTTTCCATTGTCTAAGGAGATAAAGCAGGAAATAACCAAATGCCTTCAGAGTTTAAGTCAGTATGACGCCAATTGCATAGTGGTGAATTTTCATGAATTGTTCAACAGTTTGTTTGAGACCCAGGAGAAAGAATTTATAACACAAGTGATGGATTTCTTCGAAGATGTTAGTATTTATATTAGTAACACAGATGATTTGGTAGTGTCTGCATTCTGCCTCAAACATAGCCAAAATCTGCAGAAGCTTCACCTATGTATAGAAAATGTGTTTTCGGATGATTGCAGAAGCATTTTAAAGTAAGTCTATCTATTAATATGACCATACATACACACCATACCAATAGCTTGCTCCAGTCCCCAATGGGTATTTCATGGATCCTTAAACTTTTGTTCTTAAAAACATGGCTTTTGTAATAAAATTTGCCAGTTTTGTGACCACGAGAAGTGACTTCTGAAATTTTGCCATCTGTATAAACAGAGATAAACATTTTATCTACTTCTGAGGCCAAGGGGAGGTTGAAAAGAAGGCAATTTTTATTATTGTCATGACTATGCTTTTTTTTGGCATCATGGCATTTTAGCATATCCTGGTATTTCCACTGGGAAGGGACTCTTGGGAGCTTGTGCCTGTTTTTTCTGGATTTTTTTCTCTTTGCTGATTTGTTTTCAAGATTTTATTAGGGAATTGGGGGAGGGGAACAGTGTTGGGGAATCGGGGAAGGGGAACAGACAAGTTGCTGTCCTTTTGTTCTTCAGTCTAG
>NW_017732092.1:191619-192873 GCF_001890085.2 Hipposideros armiger | reverse complement strand
ATACTGTCTTTCATCATGGATGCAACAATTTGCAATCCCACTGACAGTGCACAAGGGTTCCCTTTTCTCTACATGGATTCTTTCCTTAGGAACACAATCTTGCTTGGAGCATTTATTCAACTGTGTGCACTGTACTAGGCCTAGGAATGCACAGAGACACAAACATGGTGTGTTTTCCTCCTGGTGCTGAGAATTCAATATGGATGAGTTTGAGTCCCTTCCCTCATAGCGTGAATGATGGTACGTAGAAAATGAGGGATAGGAAGAAACAGGAGAGATGCAAGCCATGGAGCCTCTGTGTTTGTCTTGTGCCTGAAAATTCCAGAGAGAAATAATTTATAGGCAAGAGTCACCAGGTATCTTAAAAACTGCTGTGAGCCACAGCAGGAAGAATTCAGTAAGAGATACCTTGCTTTGTGCTTAGACTTCATTGCATGGGTTCCAATATCTCCTCTTTTGTAGGTATAATTTTGCTTCCAGCCTTGGAAATGGTGTAGAATTCTTTAAGGCTGTTCTTCACAACCCTCATCTGAAATACCTGAACCTATATGGCACCAACCTCTCCCGTGGGGAAGTGGGGCAGCTATGTCAGACACTGAAACACCCAATGTGCAACATAGAGCAGCTGATGTAAGTCTCTGTGTCATCCATGATGAAGGATGAATTTTTTTTCAACGTGGATGTGGCAGTTTGAATATGTCTATTTCTTTTCCTGCATCAGCCTTTGTCTATCATAATTTTCCTAACTTCCATGTCAGTATCTGCAGACCTCTTGGTAAGGTGAGGATGGGTTCTCATGGCAAGGCATCCTCTCAGAAGGGTTTTCCCATCCTTCCCTTCTCTTTTACTAGCCCGACTCACTTGACTTATTCACTTGGCTCACAAACACATTACCTGATTCTTCTTGCTTCAGCCCTCAACAAACCATGCCAAAACCAGAACTCCAGATGTTTTTCCCTGAAGATACTCCTATAAATGTAAAACAAGAAAGCCTATTAATGACCACAAGTGTGATCACCTACTCTGGCCCATGACAACATTGAGTCCAGAGGGAAAGTGACTAGTTTGCCTAAAATCATTTCTTCCTCTTAAAACTCATCCGGGATGCCTATATGCTGGTTGGGTGATTTCTAGACAGGCTTAACCCATTTTTCATTAGAACAAAGGGAAATAATAGAGGTAGCAATAAACAAAACCAACTCATTAAACCTGCCAAGACAATGTGCTCTTCTCCCTCCTGGTTCAGCACCTCAT
>NW_017732092.1:187984-189247 GCF_001890085.2 Hipposideros armiger | reverse complement strand
ATGGAGCCCAGTAAATCTTGGTTATCATGAAAAAGTATGATGTGTCTGCAGGAATACTGGGGATGGCAGAATGAAATTATTAAGAAACAGGAATTTGGGCGGCCAGATGGCTCAGTTGGTTAGGGCGCATGCTCTTAACAACAAGGCTGCCAGTTGGACTCCTGCATGGGATGGTGGGCTGTGCACCCCCATAACTAGATTGAAAAAAACCAAACAGGAATTCACTTGACTCCTTTCAGGTTCAGGGCTTCTTTATACATTCTGGGTTATTACTGGGGCCCTCCCATGTCGCCATTTCTTTCTGGTTGCTAATGTATAAGGTGATCTGCTTACTCTGTGGCAGGGCGTTTGGCTTAGGCAGCCATAGAATGGATGGTTGATTTGCCCAGTGAGGTCAAATGAGACAAGTAGTATTAAATCTAGCAAAGTGCTGTGGCTTAAATTGGGGGCCGGTGCAAGAACACCTGAGTCTATAAAAGCAGATAAATTATCCAGAGCAAAACTTGCTTGTGTAAGTGCACTCACAGGTCTGTGTGTGTATGTAGACATATGCATCAAATACACACACACACACACACACACACACACACACACACACACAGAGTGACATTTCAGATGGAGGCAGGTGAGAATGCTGACTATTACTGAGATGACTTTCTAGACTGTAAGAGAAATTCAACAGTAAAATAAATTGCAGGAACATTATACATTTAAACCAAACAATTTTAAAAATAAAGAAAAAACTCTGAACTATAATGATTAGAATGAAATATCTTTAGAGGTTCAAAAAACCCCCAACATATTGGAAGATGAAAAGATTTGGCTATTAACTGCCTGCTTTATACAGTAAATACAATTAAATTGTACTCAATGACTGGTAATTAAAAAGGGCTATATTCATCTAAAGAGGTCTTTTAAAAGCACCATTTAACATTTTGTTTTTACACTTGAATCTTTACTCACTAAAGATGCAAGAATGTCACTAGTAATTATAAAAGCAAAAACGTTCAACAAAATAATACTCTTTTCAACAAATGTGCAAAAATTTAAAATATACTTCACTGGCCAGGATTCTGCAAAATGGGCTAATTTCTACTATGATTGCAAGTATTTGTTGAGTTTTGTGCAAGGTAAGTTGGCAAATAAATCAAGAAACTGAAATGAAAAGTCTGTTAATAATAAACCTCAGCACTTCAAGAAATTTTTTGACACAAGATGGTAATTCAGTATAGTTTAATGGCAGAAGGTGAAAGAAAGCACATG
>NW_017732092.1:178785-184099 GCF_001890085.2 Hipposideros armiger | reverse complement strand
AACACTTTGAAGAGCATGAGTTTATTGTCTTAATGGATGTCTTGGAATGTAGGAGCTTGAGTTTTTTTATTATTAATATTTTCAGGTGCACAAAACAATGTAATAGTTAGACATTTCACCCCTCACAAAATGACAACACCCCTCCTTCAATCCACCTCCCCCAAACCCCAACATCATACATATCTATTGGGTTGTCGGAAAAGTCATGACATATTTTTTCTATGTTTTTTGTTGCAA
Source organism: Hipposideros armiger (assembly GCF_001890085.2). Classification (NCBI taxonomy): domain Eukaryota; kingdom Metazoa; phylum Chordata; class Mammalia; order Chiroptera; family Hipposideridae; genus Hipposideros; species Hipposideros armiger. Next base: position 183,862 of record NW_017732092.1, on the reverse strand, counting down.
AAATGCGTCATGACTTTTCTGACAACCCAATATTACAATTCCATTGACTCCACTCCCTACACTATACTCCACATCCCATGACTATATATGAGTGTATGTCAATTATAGTTGACATACAATATTATTCAGCTTCAGCTTTAGGTGTACAGTGCTGTGGTCAAGCATCTACACCGTCCATGAAGTGGTCTCCCTTAGAAGACATGTGTCCATTTGACACCCTACAAAATATTTACAACATTATTGATTATATTCCCCAAATTGTCTTTCATATCTCTGTGGCAATATTGTAGTTACTAATTTATACTGTCTAATCCTTTCCCCTTCCCCTTCTCCCTCATCCCCAACCCTCTCCCATCTAGCAACCCTGAGTTTTTTCTCTATATCTCTGAGACTATTTCTGTTTACTTTGTTCATTTATTCAGCTCTTTAGATTCCACATATAAGTGAGATCATATGGTATTTGTTTTTCTCCAACTGATTTATTTCACTTAGCATAATGTTCTCTGGGTCCATCTATATCGTTGCAAATGGTAAGATTTTATTCTTCTTTATGGCCAAGTAATACTCCATTGTATAAATGTACCAGAGTTTCTTAATCTAGTTGTCTACCGATGGGCATTTTGGTTGTTTCCAAGTCTTGGCTATTGTAAATAGCACTATAATAAACATAGGGGTGCATATATTTTTTCAAATTAGCATCTTGGATTTCTCTGGATGGATACCTAAGAGTGGAACTGCTGGGTCATAAGGTAGTTCTATTTCTAGTTTTTTGAGGTACCTTAATACTGATTTCCACAGTGGCTTCACCAATCTGCAGTCTCACCAACAAACAGTGCACCAGAGTTCCCTTTTCTCCACAACCTCACCAGCACTTGTTGTTTGTTGATTTATTGATGATAGCCATTTTGACCGGAGTGAGGTGGTATGTCACCGGAGTGAGGTGGTTTTTATTTGCATTTTTCTAATGATTAGTGAGGTTTAGCATTTTTTTCATATGTCTGTTGGCCATCTGTCCTCTTTAGAGAAATGTCTCTTTAGGTCCTCTGCCCATTTTTTAATTGGGTTGTTTGTTTTTTTGGTGTTGAGTTGAATGAGTGTTTTATAAATTTTGGATATTAACCCCTTATCAGANAAAATGTCTCCAGGTATTGCCCAGTGTCCCCTGGGAGGGGGATGGACAAAAATCATTCCTGCTTAAGAACCACAGATACACATACATGCATATATATCAGACATATACATATATGTGAATATGTATGTGCCTATAAGTGTGTGTCCATATCCATACATGTATACACATGTCAAACTTATGTATGTATGTATATATACAGACACACACATGATAGTGGGTGATAAGTACTGTGGGGAATCATGAGCTTAAATGCATGAGAGTAACTGGGGACCAATATTATGTGAAATATTCAGGGATGTCCTCACCAAAAGGTGAGATTTTAAGGAAGTGAGGGGTAACCCTGCAGGTAGTTGGGCCAAGAGCATTCCAACCAGGGAGAACAGTAAGAGCAGATGCCCTGGGGCAGAGATCAGGCAGGGCAGGAGAACTGCAAGGAATGCAGAGTGTTGGGCTGAGAAGGAGGAACTGAGAAGTTGTTGGATCTTTACCACCATCACCACCACCATCATTTCCACCACCATCATTACCACCATCATCATCTTCACCAGCATCATCTTCATCTCCACCATCCTTATCACCACCATCATCACTACCACAATCTTCACTACTACCACCACCATCACTACCATCATCATTATCTCCACCATCATCACTACCATCATCATAATCACCATCATCTCCACCATCATCACTATCGTTATCACACCATCACCACCGCCACCATCATCATTTCAGAAATACTTGGGCATTTTGTCTTTCTTATCAATAGATGAAATAGCTAAGCCAGTAAAGACTGCACCCATGACTGTATCTATTTGTGTGTGTGTGTATTTTTTCCTCAGGTTGGCGGGTTGTTACCTCACTCCCATTTGCTGTAAGGACCTCTCTGCTGTTCTTATTAGCAATGAAAAACTAAAGACCCTGAAACTAGGGGACAATAATATACAAGATGCTGGTGTCAAACAGTTATGTGAAGCTTTGAAGCATCCTAACTGTAAACTAGAGAATCTTGGGTGAGTGTCCACTGATTATCTTTAAGGGAAGACTTTCCTATTTCAAGAATAGGAAAAGCTGGATGATTAATGGGACTGAAGGGAAGCAGGTTTAAAAACAAGTGTGTCTGGAACAATTTGGTAAGTAAAATGCTCTCCTGTGAAACCAGGGTTTCTCAACCTCAGCATTATTGATATTAGAGAAAGAATAGTTCTTTGCTGTTGTAGGGAGGGAAGACTGATCTGTGCATTTTAGGATGTTTAACTGCATCCCTGGCCTCTTTCTACCCATGAGATGCTAGTAGCACTCCCCAGGTGTGTCAAATGTCTCCAGACATTGCTACATGTCCCCCAGGGGACAAAATGACCCCAGTTGAGAACCATAGATCTAGACTATAAAGTCTCCTGCTCAGAGGCATGGAAGTGGCCTCTCACAATGGCGGTTTCTCACAAAGCTGGAGTGGTTTCTGGTGTGTTTCCCTCTTGCAGGCTGGAACTATGTCAGCTCACCACTGCCTGTTGTGAGGACCTGGCCTCGGCTCTCACTGTCTGCAAGTCACTGAGGGGCCTTAACCTGGACTGGAATAGCTTGGACCATGATGGGGTGCTGGTGCTGTGTGAAGCCTTGAGCCACCTGGATTGTGCCCTGCAGCTGCTCGGGTAAGTGGATGCTCCCCATGGTGGTGAGTGACTTCAGAGCGAGGTTAGTCTACTGTAGGTAGGTTTGCCCAGTCTTGATATGACTGATATGTGGGCTGCAGAGTTCTCTGTTGTGGGGGGCTGTCCTGTGCATTGCAGGATGTCGAGTAGCATCCCTGGTCTCTACCTGCACGTTGCATACATGTAGCACTTCCCTCCAGTCATGACGATCAAAAACGGAAACTTCGAAGTTGCTGAGAGACAAGATCTTAATTGTCCTCAACAGGAAAAAAAAGCTATAATTATGTGATGTGATGGAGGTCATCATATTACAATATATAGGTGTATCAAGTGAACGCTGTGTACACCTTAAACTTACAGTGTTATATCAATCACACCTTAAACTTATACAACGTTATATGTCAATCACATCTCAAAAAACCTTTTTTTTTTTTTGCCTTGGGGAAATGCTTTTTTTCTATCTTTCATTATTTTCTTTTTTTTTAAAAGATTTTATTGGGGAATTGGGGGGGAGGGGAACAGTGNCAAATGGCAATATTTTTTTCCTATCTTATGGCAGAATAATATCCCCACAGCAGTTAGAATGACTATCATCAATAAGGCAAATAATAACAAGTGTTGGAGAAGCTGTGGAGAAAAAGGAACCCTCATACACTGTTGGTGGGAATGCAGATTGGTGCAGCCCCTATGGAAGGCAGTGTGGAGGTTCCTCAAAAAATTAATAATAGAATTACCATATGACCCTGCAATCCCTCTCCTGGGTATCTACCCCAGAAATCTGCAAACATTCAACTGTAAAGATACATGTGCTCCAATGTTCATTGCAGCTTTATTTACTATGGCCAAGACATGGAAACAACTAAAGTGTCCTTTGATAGATGATTGGTTAAAGAAGATGTGGTATATATAGCTTCTTTAGTATTCATCAACCCCCAGGATGCTGGTAAGATTGTCAGCTTTTAACCAAGTAATTTCCCAGCAGGTATTTTCCCATGTTTTGGAATTTTCTTTTGCGTTTTAGCATCTTCAGGTGACAGCTCTATTACACTGAGAGCCATTGTTCGTCCACCCGTGAATGACGTAAAGAGCTTGTTTTGTTCTTTAGATTCCACATGTAAGTGAAACCATATGGCATTTGTCTTTCTGTCTGACTTATTTCCTGCCAACACTTCCATCTTGGTTTGTCTCCTTTCCACAAGATTGTAGATCTCCAGAGAGCAATGACTCTTGATTGCATGTTCACCCTATGGTTGTCTTCCCACCATGTCCCCCATTCACTCGGTGCTGACTGCCGGCCTAGAGCTCGAGTCCACTGCAGCTACCTGGCCAGTGTGTCATGATGTTTTCAGTGATGAGGTAGCTGGGTGGGCGGTGGGGGGAAGAAGGGGGGTGCTGACCTTGCTGTCCTTCTGATGCCCCCATTTCTCACAGGCATCTCCAGCTATTAAGGTCATCCCCTGTCTTTATATGGTAGCACTTCTCCCTGTTGGCAGTGTCGGCCTGTCTCATCCTGACTGTGACTGACCGTGTCCTTCTATGCTCTAAGTCCCACCCCCTGTCCTCAGCTCCCTCCATCTCTGGACTGGAAGTGTGTTGGATGTTGCTCACACATTTAGGGAATTCCTCTGCCAGGAATGGCCACAATGCTTCCAAGCTGTCGCGTAATTCTCCAGTCTGTTCTCATCTGTCTTTTTTTGTTTCTGGCCTATTCCTAGTCCCCACTGTGGTGTTTGAACATGGTAGAACATTTACTTGTTATGCTTTCTGTCATTTCTCAAAGTTGACTGGGAGGGCAGAAGTCAGGGTGTGCTCAAGTTTGCTGTCACTATACCAGGACTCACAGATTCTGTGGCATGTATTTATAAATCATATATAAATAAAATACAAAAATAATAAAATATAAAAAATAAATATATGAACATATGTAAATATATAAAAAGTACAAAACTGAAAGCAACAAAGAAGACAAAAAAACAAAGAAAAACTTGTAGACACAGACAACAGTTTAGGGGTTACCAGAGGGTAAAGGGGAAGGGGAGAAGAGGGAAAAGAGGGGGCCAAATATATGGTGATGGAAGGAGAACTGACTCTGGGTGGTGAACACTCAATACAATATATAGATGTTGTATTATAGAATTGTACACTTGAAACCTATGTAATTTTACTAACCAATGTCATGCCAATAAAATAAATAAGGATAAAAAAATATAAAAAGTATATATAAATGTATATAAGAAGTATACATAAATATATGTGGGTAAAATTTTTTTCTTTTTTTTGAAGATTTTTTTTT
>NW_017732092.1:171608-174197 GCF_001890085.2 Hipposideros armiger | reverse complement strand
GTAGCCCATGGCAACCCACTGCCACAGGGGCTGCAGCCTATGCTGTCGCCGGCGACTCACGGCAGCCCAGCTCCAGGTTGAGCTGTTGTTCAGCATCTTAGCTGTGGAGGACAGTGTCACTGGCCCTCATATATGGGATCAGAACCGGGGCCCTCTGGCGTCCCAAGCCAGTTCTTAACCATCACACCACTCAGCCGGCCCCCTCCACAGATTTTTGAGGTCATTTTTATTTGTGTGTTCTGTAGTGTGTGTGCATGCACATGCGTGTGTTGCTTTGTGCAAGTGAAGCAGCAAGGGGAGAGAGAAAAAATGTTAATGAGATGACTTCTATTTGATTTTCAAGTCTCAGAAATAGTTTGACTGGTGGAATATACTTGATCTATTTTTCCTGTTTTACATTTTTATATTCTTTCCTCATATCCTGGGTAACGATAGGTAATCAAAACAAGGAAACAATATCTACCATAACCATAGTTTCTGTTACTACTACTACTACTACTACTACTACTACTACTACTACTACTACTACTACTACATCATCTATGAAGTCTACATGGGGACTAACTTTGTTCTGTCCATTGTGATAGACAATTAACTTGAAAAGTGCATTGTGTGTTTGTACCAGCCTTTTGACCTATGTTCTGTATTAATGCCTACTTTACTTTTTTAGAAGAGAGAACAGAGGCACAAAGTGGTAAGCAAAATTCCCCAGGTTGGACTAAGCTAATAAGTGGGTGATCTTGACACAAAATAAGAGCTCTCTGATCCAGAGGCTGGAATTTTAACAATCAGCCCCATGTATTTTACCCATGGTCCTATTATTATTCCATATTACAAATGAAGGAAGACGGTTTGGGAACTCAAGGAGGGGGCTTCTAATGTCCCATACAAGTTGAATAAGATGTTAGGAAAAAGAACCAGATCTGGCGGTGTTCAAGCTAAGGGTTATAGGCTGTTCATGTCGCCACTTCCTGTGTTATCTGCACAGCAGTTTCATAAGATGGACCCAATTTTCCTGAAGAGAAAGGAATTTTGGTATCTCTGGGATTTTTGTTTCAAACTTATATCTCCTTTTCTGTGCCTGAAAATGGCTTCAGAGTCCTACAGGAATAGTAAAAATGATTACCTTTGGGCGACATTACTCCTTTAACCAGAAGATGTCAGTGTGATGGAACCTTGTTATTCACTCAGAAGGGCTCTGATCAAACTTGAATGTGACACCTTATCTGCTATGGGTGATTTGGAACTCAGATAACTAGGTTGATTCAGGTTTGTTAGATCCAGAGTGAAGTAAAGAGACAAGATGCAGTATTGCCTTACAGCCGATTCCAATACCACGCCCCCTGCATTAGCCTCTAACCCTATTAGTTATGAGGGAGTGTCTCGGTATAACTGAGGCATGTAAACTCTCTGAGGGAGTGTCTCGGTATGACCGAGGCCGGTAAAGCTCTCTCTGGGGGTGTCTCAGGTGACTGGGACCTATTGGAATGATAATAGTTATCTCCCCTGGGAGGACACAGTAACAAGTGTTCTGGGGCTATGTGGTGGATGTGTGAAGGCATAGCATTTGTTGGAACACAATGGGATATGTTAATGGAAAGAGGCCTTAAGGCACACAAATCACACATGGTTGCTAATTGATTGACAGCAGTTTTACTTCTTTGAAAATTCTCNCTATTCCCACTTTGCTAAGAGTTTTTATCATAAATGGCTGTTGGATTTTGTCAAATGCTTTTTCTGCATCTATTGATATGACCATAAGATTTTTATTTTTCATTTTGTTAATGTGATGTATCATGTTAATAGATTTGCAGATATTGAACCAACCTTGCATACCAGGAATGAATCCCAGTGGATCGTGGTGTATGATCTTTTTAATGTGTTGCTGAATCCAATTTGCTAGTATTTTGTTGAGGATTTTTGCATTGATGTTCATTAGGGATATCGGCCTGTAGTTTTCTTTTTTTGTAATATCTTTGTCTGGTTTTGGGATAAGAGTAATAGTGGCCTCATAAAATGTGCTTGGGAGCCTTCCCCCCTTCTGGATTTTTTTGGAATAGTTTGAGGAGAAAAGGTGTTAATTCTTATTTGAATGTTTTGTAAAATTCACCTGTGAAGCCATGTGGTCCAGGACTTTTGTTTGCTGGGAGCTTGTTGATTACTGATTCAATTTATTAGGTAGTAATTGATCTGTTCAGAGTTTCTGTTTCTTCTTGATTCAGTCTTGGAAGATTGTATGCTTCTAGAAATTTATCCATTTCTTCCAGATTGTCTAATTTGTTGGCATATAGTTGCTTCTAGTATTTTCTTAAAATTTTCTGTATGTCTGTGGTATCTGTTGTCGCTTTTCCTCTTTCATATCTGAGTTTACTAATTTGGGTCCTCTCTCTCTTTATCTTGGTGAGTCTGGCTAAGGGTTTGTCGATTTTCTTTATCTTTTCAAAATCATCAACAAGACAAATAATGGCAAGTGTTGGAGATGCTGTAGAAAAAAGGAACCCTCATACACTGTTGGTTATTTTTTTTAATTAAAGTTAATTGGGGTGACAATGGTTAGTAAAGGTACATAAGTTTCAAGTGTACAATTCT
>NW_017732092.1:169337-171247 GCF_001890085.2 Hipposideros armiger | reverse complement strand
GCGGCTGCTCAGCTCGGGCTGGACTTGAACCGCTGTTGCTCAGAGCTCAAACTCTTGAGCGAGCTCTTAACCAACTGAGCCACTCAGCTGGCCCCTAACAACTTTGCTTTTTAGAGTAGTTTTAGGTTGACAGCAAAATCGAGAGGAAATAGAGATTTCCCTTGTACCCTTTACCCCTACACATGCCCCTCATTGATCTACAAGTAAACAGTTGACAAATCTTAATCATTATCCCATCCTGCTGGTGTTGTCATTGTTTTTGCCATTTTTGAAGTTGGCAAGCTTATTCTAACAATAGTATCAAAATACAAAAAATACAGAATATCTAAACCAATCTCGATAAACAACTAATTGAAGGACTCGCCATACATAACATTTCTATGATTCAGGGTTACCTTTTCATGTCTTTTGTGAATTTTCCCTTTATTATTTTGCCCAACTTTCTATTTTTTGGTCTTTTTCTCAATTTTAAAGAATTCTGATGCCATCCCTCTATCTGTCCTATGTATTACTTTGTCCTCAACCCTGTCTGTATGGTCAGGAATAATTCTTCCCAGGGAAAATCCTTAAAGGACAGTTGGTTGGTTGTCCAATGAAGGACAGGGAGCAGGGTTCTATGGATGATCAAGGAAGAATATTATGATCTCCTGTGGACTTATGTAGACATTAGGGATACCTAGGGATTCTGAGGTGGGTTAGACTAGCTTCACATGGGATATTCTCCAGGCTTAGAAGATCTTGGGGCCATAAGTAGCAAGAATTGTGGCATTTAAGTCAGGTAGAGACCAGAATGCAGATCAAATGGAGATGCTCATTATAAACCAACCTTGAGTACTAGTTAGGTTTTGGAAACATGAGAGCACTGAAGACAATGCCCCTTTAGAAATATTGTATAACTGTATAATAAATAGTGCAAAAGGAACCCTTTTACCTAGCCTTGAGTTTCAGTTCCACCATAGATTACAGTTTTGACTCAATTTAGCTTCTTCCACAGGGAACATAGAAAACTTTCACTGACTGTTGTTCAGCTGCTCATTAAAATGTTCTCATTAATTGCCAAAAGTTACCATTAATTACCAGAAGTGTTTGGTAGTGATTTTCAGTGGGGAAAAAGTTTGCTCCTCATTGGAGATACCCCAGACTCTCCATGCAGACAGTGTCACTGATAGTTCAAGTGATTTGATAATGGCATCTCTGTGTGGAGATCAGGTTCAGAAACTCTTCCCTATAAATATGGCCTCAGCTACCTTGGGCTCATCCTAATTGGCACTTACCTGCACAGAGCTCTGGAGTAAAGACCAGCCAGGTGAGTGCTTCCTTGTGTTCAATGTCAGGGCAGAAACCAAGAGAAAAGGGGTCTGTTCAGGAGAGAAACTCAGAACTGGGTTTGTGTAGTATCTATCATTGGGTAGGATAGGTGCTAACCCCACCTGGATCTAAGCAGACCCTCCATGCTCTGGCTGTGCTGTGGATGGTGGGCATGTGCTGGGGGAATGTCTCAGGATGGAACACCCAATGGTGCGATTCACTGCAGCTGTCTGTATCCTTAGAGTTCCCGACAATGAGAGAAAAAAAGCATTGTGGTCCCTTTGGAATCTGAGCCAAGCCTTGGATGACAAGAACTGCTGAGCTTCTCAACCATGCAAAAAAGGGTCTGCTTATTTTCTTAAACCTAACAGATTTTTAGGCTTGGGTGTGAATACAAGTAGAAAATTGATGTGTAGAGTTTGGGTTATAACTTCAAAATCCTGACATATAAAAAGAGGTCTATTTACACACACATGTGCAGACAGACATTCATAGACAATAGTCTATGGTATAATGAGATTATGATACAATGACCATTTTTTTCCTTTCTGAAATCCTGCAATGGAATGCAGTTGTCTCAGTATCCCTCCATAGATTTTTTT
>NW_017732092.1:163995-167422 GCF_001890085.2 Hipposideros armiger | reverse complement strand
AAGCCATGCGCTGACCGATTGGGGCTCAGTCTTCTCTGGCTGAGTCCCTTGGTCTCGCTCTTATCTTACTTTTGTCTCTTTGACTTTATTCAATCTGCATCGCTTCTCTCGAGACCCATTTGCCCTTGCCACGCAGGGCGTGACAATGCAGAAACCCCAAAGCTAATGAATGTAAAACAGTCTGCTGTGCCATGGGTCTGATGATCATTATGTTTATTTTTTCTCCTCTCACTGTGGACAGCTGGAGACCACTCAGAAAAAGCTCTCCAGGACCTGACTTTTCAGCAAGGTCAGACCTGTGCAATTATTAATAAAATTCTCTGGGCACTGAGGAGCTTTTCTATACTGAACAGAATATCAAAAAACATTTTAGGGTCATCTTTTATATTCAGAAGGCTACTGATTGTTTTTGGAAGGTTTTTTTATATCCAGTCATGTTGATAAAGAATGTTGAGTTCTCAAAAGTTAACAATTGATTCCTTTGCAATTTTAATTAGTTAGATAATCTTATACTTTGAACATTAGTTTGCATTTTTCCATTTCATTATCTTAGGTTAGTGAATTGTGCTGACTGAAAAATCATGATTTCTAAAAGGGGTACAGTGTGCCGGTCTCACTTATTGTTTATTAAGAACATATTTATTTAACATCTATCATGGGTCAATCATATTGTTGGCCAACACAGGAATGGTTACTAAGTTCATGGACCCCTACATTCTGGTAGCGAGTCAGAATATATAAGTAAATAGAAATAAATACAAAGTAATAAAGGGAAAATGTGAAATTGGTGTCAGGTGTGTGTTCTCCAGGTTAAGCCCCTCCTGTGGATAATGACAGTGTCTTCCTCTTCAGGAGAAGAAGAAACCCAGAACCCTTTCACGAGATCACATGACTAAGAAGAGTTCTCATGCTTGCAGGAGCAGAGCCTGCTCTTCATTCCAGGCAACTCAGAAGTCCTCTCCATGTCTTTGCAGAACAATGTTCTAAGAACCACTGGAGAGGTGGCTCTGAAAACCATCTTTCTGTTACAGATGGGGGTTGGGACTCCAGCCAATGACTTTCTCTTTTTCCATAATATCTCTCCACTCTTGCTTGGCCACAGGCAGAGGCCCAAACACATGATTTTCATCAACTTGGCGGTGGCCAACTCCTTGGTTCTTCTCTCCATGGGGATTCCCCATATGATGGAAGCTTTTGTTTTGAGAAACCCCCTGTCCAGTCTTGGATGTAAATTTGTCTATTATATACACAGGGTGGCTTGCAACACCACCCTGTGCTCCACCTGTGTCCTGAGCACCTATCAGTTCTTCACACTCATCCCCAGGAGAGTGAAGTGGATGATGCTCCAAGGAGGAGTCCCCAAGGTCATTGGTCCTTCCTCGTTGCATCTGCTGGACATTCAGTTTCTTCGTGCACATCTATATTTCCATGAAAATCGCTGGTCCACAGGACATAGGAAATGATACTGACACCCAAGGGAAGTGGTTATGTGAAGCCTCAAGTCCCAGTGAGAACATTTTCATCTTGTGGTCCATCTCTGATGCCATGTTCATTGGTCTCATGGTTTGGTCCAGTGGCTCCATGGTATGTCTCCTGCTCAGACACCACAAGAAACAGCAGCACATTCACACCCCCAATGGCTCCCACAGATTCCCCCCAGAGACCAGAGTTACCCATACCATCCTGATGCTGGTGGGCACCTTTGTCACCTTCTACATGCTGAATTCCATTTTTACTTTATATATCACTGCCTTTTCGGATTTCCATCTATGGTTGATGCAGACCGCTCATGTTTCTGTTTCATGTTTTCCCACTTTTAGCCCCTTATTGCTGATCCTTAGGGATCCCAGGAGTTCTAGGTTCTGCTCTTGAGTTGTTGAAATCACAGTTGAAATGCTAAATATGTAGGTCAGCTTCAATGATAACTAATTATTCAGTAATTATTTGCTCGGTACCATTTTTTACATAAATTCCACAAAGATCTTACAAGGTAAATGTGATACTGGTGCTGTGCTAGGAGATCTTAAAGTCAGTTTAAAATATTCTGATCTTGATAAAGATACATAAAATTATTGAGGAAATATATTTTCCCCTTGACCAGCACAGCTGTTGAAAGAAATCTCCTTTCTTCAGGAATATTGAAAATTTTCTGTAAATTTTTATCTAAATGTGGATATGGGTAATACGTGTCACACATTGACACATAATCCATTATTGGTCCAGATAAATATTGCTCCAGTGTGGGTGGAGGTTTTATTTCCTAGATGAAGATAAAAGTCCTGGGAAATGGAGATGTGTTTTCTTTTTTTTCCTATTATTATTATTATTTTTAGCTGAGCCACCCTGCCACCTTTTGGCAGCTCAGCGGCAACTCAGCTTGGGCTGGGAATTGAACTGGCAACCCTGTTGCTTACAGCTTGCACTCTTGAACGAGCTCTTTTTTTTCCCCCAGATTTTATTGGGGAATTGGGGTAGGGGAACAGACAAGTTGATGTTGTTTTTGTTCTTTAGTCTAGTTGTGGAGAATGTTGTTTCAGTGGCCCAAGCTGGCACCATCATTGTGCTTTTCCCGGGCGAGGCAGATCAGTCGCCGGCCTCTGGATGGCCGTTCACTGCGGCTGCCGGCCGCTCACGCTGGCTGCCGGCCACACGTGGTAGCTTATGGCAGCCCATTGCAGCAGGGGACTGCAGCCTATGCTGTCACCGGCGACCCATGGCAGACCAGCCCCAGGTCGAGCTGCCGTTCACCATCTTAGCTGCAGAGGGCAGTGTCACTGGCCCTCATATTGTGGGATCCAAACCGGGGCCCTCTGGCATCCCAAGCCAGTTCTTAACCAATGCGCCACTCGGCTGGTCTGGAGATGTGTTTTCTATATTACTTTGTTAGTATATTTCACTCGTATTTCTCCAAAATGCTGTTGTGTTATACAGAAAATCAAGATTGTTCCAATAGATTGTTTCCCCTTAAACTAGCAGATTTTTTTTCCACTATGACTCTCTATGAAGTTTATTGATTAGATGGATGAAATCATATTAAAAAGGGTTAGGGCCAGCTGAGTGGCATGATGGTTAAGAACTGGCTTGGGATGCCAGAGAGCCCCAGTTTGGATCCCACATGTGAGGGCCAGTGACACTGCCTTCTACAGCTAAGATGCTGAACAACAGCTCAACCTGGAGCTGGGCTGCCGCGAGTCACCGGGGACAGCCTGGGCTGCAGCCCCTGTGGCAGTGGGTTGCCATGGGCTACGATGTGTAGCCAGCAGCCAGCGTGAGTGGCCAGCAGCCACAGTGAGAGGCCGTCCAGAAGCCGGCGACTGATCTACCTCGCCTGAGAAGAGCGCAATGATGGTGCCAACTTGGGCCAGTGAAGCGACGTCCTCCACAACTAGACTGAAGAACAAAACAACAGCAACTTGTCTGTTCCCCT
>NW_017732092.1:112592-163620 GCF_001890085.2 Hipposideros armiger | reverse complement strand
AACAGACAAGTTGCTGTCCTTTTGTTCTTTAGTCTAGTTGTGGAGGATGTCGCTTCACTGGCCCATGTTGGTATTGTGATCATTGTGCTCTTCCTGGGTGAGGCAGTCGCTTGCTGGCCATTGGATGGCTGCTCATGGCGGGCTCATGGCCACTCATGCTGGCTGCTGGCCATTCATGGCAGCTCACGGCAGCCCAGCTCCAGGTCGAGCTGTTGTTCACCATCTTAGCTGTAGAGGGCACAGCATCATTGGCCCATTTGGGATCTGAACCCACGGCCCTGCTGCTCAGAACTCACGCTTCCAAGCCAACTCTTAACCAACAAGCTACTCGGCCGGCTCCAGTCTGGTAACTTTAATATTCCATTAAAAATTATTGATGCTAAGACATAGCTTTTTCAGTGGTTGTTGTAGCCATTATAAAATGGATTTCTAATGTATTATATTCTAGTTATAACTACTGTTGACCATTTCACAGATTATGTAAGAATCCCACATTAGTATAATTCTGTATACATTCTCCCATGCTTCATGCTTCATGAAATTGATTTTATATATTTTAGCTCTATATGTTAAGAGTCACAATAAATGCTATTATTTTTGCTGTCATGAGCCAGTTATTGCTTATAGAAAATAAGAAATGATAGGACAGTATAGAGCATGCATGTATCCACATAATGGCCAATTCTGCCAATTATAATTCTTTTGTGTAAGTGTGTTTTCCTCTTGCATATTTTCCCTTCAGTATGAACAATTTCCTTTAGATTTTTTTGGATGCAGGTTTGCTCCAGATTATTTGTTTCAGTGTTTATCTAAAAATATTGTTTTTTCACTTGCTGTTTTTCCTATAAAATTGTACATATATCTTTATTTGAAAAAAGGTAATAAAATGTGATCAATAATGAAAATACACTTAGCAATAGCCAACCTCATTTTAAAAATTAAGAAATTCAATGCCAGGGCCGACTGAGTAGCGGGTTGGTTAAAAGTTGGCTTGGGGGCCGGCTGAGTGGTGCATTGGTTAAGAGTTGGCTTGGGACACCAGCTCTGAGCAGCAGGGCCCCATTTCGGATCCCACATGAGGGCCAGTGACTCTGCGCCCTCTACAGCTAAGATGGTGAAAAACAGCTTGACCTGGAGCTGGGCTGCTGTGAGTCATTGGCAACAGCGTAGGCTGCAGAGGGACTGGCCGGCAGCTGGCATGAGCTTTTGTGAGCTGCTGTGAGCCGCCGTGAGTGGCCGTCCAATGGCTGGCAAGTGACTGTCTCACTTGGGAAGAGTGCAACGTGGGCCAGTGAAGCAATGTCCTCCACAACTAGACTGAAGAACAAAAGGACAGCAACTTGTCTGTTCCCCTTCTCCAATTCCCCAATGCTGTTTCCCTTCCCCAATTCTCCAACAAAATCTTTAAAAAAAAAAAGAGTTGGCTTGGGACACCAGCTCTGAGCAGCAGGGCCCTGGTTTGGATCCCACATGAGGGTCAGTGATGCTGCGCTCTCTACAGCTAAAATGGTGAACAACAGCTTGACTTGGAGCTGGGTTGCCATGAGTCGCTGGCGATGGTGTAGTCTCAGTGGGGTGGCAGTGGGCTGCCGTAAGCTATCCTGAGTAGCTGGCAGCCAGCGTGAGTGGCCATGAGCCTGCCGTGAGTGGCCATCCAATGGCCAGCGAGCAACTGCCTCATCCAGGAAGAGCGCAATGATCACAATACCAACATGGGCCAGTGAAGCGACATCCTCTACAACTAGACTGAAGAACAAAAGGACAGCAACTTGTCTGTTCCCCTTCTCCGATTCCCCAATGCTGTTCCCCTCTCCCAGTTCCCCAATAAAATCTTTTTTAAAAAATAAAAGAGTAGAAAAAAATATCAAAAAAATGAAATTCAATGCCAGTTAATTATTTTTAAAATTATTGATTTGAATTCACTTTAAATATACATATTTTTCTTTTTTACTCAGATATTCTACTTGTTAACACTTGACACATTTTATCAACTATTTTCTTTATATTTTATTCCATTTCCACTAGCTTTGTTTCAACCACTTGAGAGCAATGTGTGTACATGGTGTACACCATCCTAAACTCAGTAGTGTGATTTTCCCCACAACAAAGACACTGTCTTATATAAAAACCATATGCTCTTGGATGTAGGAAACCAATATAGGTACAACAACACTACTGCTCTATCCACAGGTTGTGTTCAAATTTTCCAACTGATCTAAATATCTCCTATTCTTTTCAGGCTGAGTATCCCAAGCAGGAATATGTGTTGTGTTTAGTTGTCATGCCTCTTCCTTCTCCAATCCCAAACTATTCCTGTGTAATTCCATCTCCTTTATACATCAACCTACCTTGCTGTATAGAATGACTCTCCCCTTGGTCTCTCTGATGTTTCCTCATGACCAAACTCAGTTTACATTTCCTTGGCAGAAGTGTCTTGAAACCACTATCTCAAATATATATTTGCATCCTGATGTTCATAGCAACATTATTCACAATAACCAAGAAGTGAAAACAACCTAAGTGTCTATCAATGAATGAATGGATAAAGGAAATGTGGTGTATATACTGGGGGTGCCAAAAAATGTATACAAGTGGACACTTTTGTCAAGGTTGCTCAAGCAGTAGTTTGCCATAATCAGAAGTGTCTGGACGCTGATGGTAACTACTTTGAGCACCTCTTGTAATTGCAAAAGTCAAACGTGACTTGTATTTATCTTTTGTTATTGGTATATATTGAGTATTGCAATTTTAATACAGTTTTCATTTCTTAAAATGTGTACATATTTTTGGCACCCTCTGTATATACAATTCAATATTATTCACCCATAAATAAGAAGGAAGGTCATGCTCTTTGTGACAATATGGATGGACTTTAAGGGCACTATGCTAAGTGAGAACATGAGTTCAGACTGAGAAAGACAAATACCCTATGTTCTCATTTATATGTGGAATCTTAAAACACCTAAGTCATGAAACAAAGAGTGGAATGGTGGTTCCCAGGGGCTGGAGGGTGGGGAAATGGAAAGACAGTCAAAATGTACTAACTTCCAAGTACAAAATGACTAAGTTCTGGGGCTCTAGTGTACAGCATGGTGACTTTAACAACACTGTATTATATACTTGAAAATTGTTAAGAGTAGATCTTGAAGTTATCAACACACACAGATAATTCTGTAAGGAAAGGGAGGTGTTAACCTTTCATGGTAATCATTTCCAATATGTGCATGTATCAAATCATCACGTTGTATACTTTAAGCATACATATGTTATACAAGGTCTGGCAATTAAGTTTGCAAACCTGCCGCCATGCGCTTACATTGTCAGCACTGTACAGACAGCTTGGTAAGATTTCAAAACCTCGGTATATCAGTGTCTCACAGCTGTGTTTGTATTGACATATAGTGGTGTCTTGCTGAGTGGCATTCATTATTGTTGTGTATTATTGTGTGCTGTCGGGAGACTGTCTGAGCTTGAATTATAGCAATGAACAGACATTAAACATCTTGTTAAACTTGGCAAGAGTGGAAGTGAAATCAGGGATATGTTAGTACAAGTTTATGAGAATAATGCCATGAAAGAAATGGCAGTGTACAAATAGATTAAGTGTTTTTCTGAGGGGAGAGAATGCTTCACTGAGGAAGAGAGGTCAGGGTCACCAGTAATAATCAGAACTGATGAAAACATTGCAAAAATTAATCAAATTGTGCATTAAAATTGTCGGTTGACTGTGAGAAGCATAGCAGACCAAGTAAATATGGATAGAGAAACAATTAGGAAAATCTTAACATGAGAAAGGTGTGTGCAAAAATGGTCCCGAAGGAGCTCACAGATGAACAAAAGCAAAGGAGAGTTGAAGTTTGCCAAGACCTTTTGGAGAGGCAAGATAATGTTTTGGGCCGTGTTATCACTGGTGATGAAACATGGGTGTACCAATACAACCCTGAAACAAAGTGTCAAGGTGCACAATGGAAGTCAGCCAATTCTCCATGACCAAAAAATCTCTGTCAGTCCAAATCAAGAGTCCAAATGATGTTGCTAGCCTTTTTTGATATCAGAAGGGTTATTCGTTATGAATTTGTACCAACTGGACAAACAGTTAACCAAGTTTACTATTTGGAAGTGCAGAAAAGGCTGCGTGAAAAAGTTAGATGACCTGAACCTTTTGCCAACAATTTATGGCTCTTGCATCACAACAATGCACCAGCTCACATGGCACTGCCTGTGAAGGAGTTTTCAGTGAGTAAACAAATAGCGGTACTGGAACACCCTCCCTACTCACCTGATCTGGCCCCCAATGACTTCTTTCTTTACCTGAAGATAAAGAAAATATTGAACGGAAGACATTTTGATGACATTCAGGACATCAAGGATAATACAATGACAGCTCTGATGGCCATTCCAGGAGAAGAGTTCCAAAATTACCTTCAAGGGTGGATTAGGTGCTGGCATCGGTGCATAGCTTCCCAAGGAGAGTACTTAGAAGGTGACTGTAGTGATATTTAACCATGAGGTATGTAGCACTTTTTCTAGGATGAGTTTGTGAACTTAATTGTCAGAACTCATATGTCAGTAATATCTCAATACTGCTGGGGAAGAAAGAAAAAAAACAATGATGCTGTGCATTCTCAGTGTGGCACACCAGAGGACACACCATGTCTACCTGTCCCAGTGGTGGTGATGTTCACCTTGGTGATCTGGTCAGGTTAGTATCTGCAAGATCTCTCCATCTTACATTTACCATTTGGTATTTGTAATTGATTAGTAATTTATGGGGGCGATATCCTAAGATTGTGCTACTATGCTCTTGCTCATCACCCCTCCACTAACTCACCGTAGTGCCTGTCATAACTCCCACCCAAGTCAATCAAAATATGATGGTTGTCCCACATCAGTCCTTGACATTTATTAGTAGGAGCCTGCTGAAGGAAGAGGTTTCCCTTCAGTCCATGAATTTTTCCATTCATTCATTCATTCATTCCTATCCATATAAAATTCTCCTAAATTCCTATATGATTGAATGAGAGGCATTCTGATACAATAATTTTCTGTTTTCATGCCCATGTTGTCCCAGATTTGACCAGTGGAAGGTCAGTAAAGCTACTATAATTTAACAAAAGGAATTGTAGGCTCATCTTGTACTGGTCCAGATGCAGGCCTTGTATCACTCATTTCACCAAAGAAGAGTGATTCTTTGAAATAGAGATGTTTTTGGGAGCCCAGACCTGCTATTAGCCTTGCACATTGCTGTTACCATGTCATTGCTTCTGGGACCTCTCAGCAAAAAGAGCTCATAATTATTTAGGTTTCATACACACATACACACAGGCTACATCCTTCTATATTTGTGCACACACACATATGTAATGAACTATGAGTTATTCACGATTTCTCTGATTCAAAACCAACCCCTAGGTTTTAGTCTAGCCTTTCCCTGTTTTGTGTTATAAATATTTCCTCCATCAGTATGAAACCTGGGTTATGTTCTCCTCAACATATTTATCATTTGCTCAAACATTTACTTAGATGCCCGAGGACACCAAACTTATAACCGCACTGCTCATCTCCCATGCCTCCATTCTCTCACCCAGCCAACATCCTCATGCAATGTAGATATGAGGTGTGTTGCTACTGTTCCTTCCCATGATTCCTCTACCTCCTCACCATCCCCACTGCTGGATTGGTGGTGAGTGGAACACACAGCATGACTGCTTTGCCCACTGTCCTGCATTCTATGGGGCTCCAGTCCCACTGCCCATGTGCCTCTGTAGCTATGCCACCTCAGAAAAATGACGAGAAAGGGATGAAGTGGAAACGAGAAATACGGAGAAGGAGGTGTTGCCTTAATTTCCAAAGGTCTTTCTCGTTGGACATAAATTCTAGGCTGACTCTTGGTTTTCTTCCTTTCATTTGCTCAAGATTGCATACCTGGAGTGGTAGAGCCAGGATTCAAAAGCAGATACGAGGTCTTGTAGGGACCATTAAAAGAAAAATGAACAATGGATGTACGAGTAGCACATAATGGTGTGGCAACCACCATAGAAAAAATGAAACTGTTTTATGACTTTGTAAAAAATTCTCTGGCATTTCCTTGTGACTGGATCCAAAGGAACAATTTTCCTTCAGCCCCAAAGTTATTTCTGGTGGTAGCTCATCTCAGGTCTGACATCCGGCCATCTCAAGGCCATGAGAGTTTCTGCTCTGACTCTCATGCGCTCTTGTGTCCTGCACTGTCTCATCTCATCCTTTAAACCTTGATCACCTGTGAGTCATCTATAACCAGGAGGAACAGTTTCTGAACATTTAAAGATAAAACAATTGTATCTCATTTTATGTGTTCTGTTGTAGTGATAATAGTAAGATAAGAATGTTTTATTTTTGATGCAGTAATAAAAACCCAGGATCTTCACTAGCTGACTTACTGTGAGATAACATTTGGGGGGTTCATTTTTGAAGCTTCTAAAGGAGGGGAGTTACAACTATGGAGAAAAAGCCCTTTTGAAGGAGTGTCTGTGTACTAGTGAGTGTGACTTTAGGAAAGACTTCTAAATAGGTTTAATTACATTCCTTGCTCAAAATATGAGGCTTTATGACCAACAACTATTTGAAACCAGCCTCTGTCATTTTAGAAGTATTAATAATGAAGTCAAAAATTTAAAATGTCTATCTTAATTGTGAATCTTATCAACAAACATAATATTAAAGATCTAATCTAGAAGATAATGGGGCAATATTTTGTCCATATTAATTTTTAAAAATAACACCTCCAAGATACAATCTGTCAGTTTTGGTAATTTGTGTGTTTCAAGAATTTGTCCATTTCCTGTAGTTGATCTAATTTGTTGGCCTACAATTGTTCATAGTATTCTCTTATAATGTTTTTATCTGTGTAGTAATGTCCCCAATTTCATTTATGATTTGAGTTATTCATATTTTTCTCTCTCTCTTTTTTCTTTTTTTTTTTTGTGAGGTTAGCTCAAGGTTTGTCAATTTTGTTGAACTTTAAAAGAAAGCCAACTTTTGGTTTCTCTATTGCCTATTTTGTTTATCTCCACTCTCATTGTTGTCATTTCTTTCCTTTTGGTGGCATTGGGTTTAGTTTCTCTTCTTTTTCTGGTCCTTAAAGTGCAGTTCACCATATTGGATGTCCTCAGGTCATCAGAAACCATAAGGTAGTTGTTGGCGGTGTCCACATCCAGGTCATATCCACTGTGGAGAGAAAGGAAATAGTTAAACAACTGGATAGACCACATGCTCAAAATACCCCCTTCCGGTTTTAGCTGATCACCTAGGACCTTTTCTTTATTTGTTTCCCAGTTTTATTAAGATCCAGTAATTAATCTACTGCACTGTATAAGCTTAAGGTGTACAGAATACTGACTTAACTTACATTTATTGTGAAAGTTAAGTTAAATCTATCATGTCATATAGATACACACCAAACCAAACCAAACCAAACCAAAACAAAACAAAACAAAAACAAAGAAAAAAACAGAAACAATTTTTTTCCCAGTGATGAGAAATTTTAGGATCTTTTCTCTTCTCAGGAGCTTTTCAAAGCCCTTACTTCCCTGTGCGTCTCCTTCCCCAGCCTCTTCTTTACTAGGCTTTGCAGTCTGCCTGCTATTCATCCTGTTATCATTTGACCTTGGCCACTTCAAAAAGCATATTTCTCTTTCAATGTTTTAACAACATCTCCACCCAACTAGGAACCTACTTCAGGGCTGAGGGTGGAACCCAGTCCAGCCCCTGAGCCAATCCCTCACAGACAGACTGCACAGATGAACACATTGAACCACATTCTGTTGAGAACCCAGTCCCCGGGGTCGCCAGCACGCGGGACTGGGAACGAGGCAAGCCACCTTCACAGCGGCAGTCGGGCTGGGGATGGTCGGTGGGAAGTCAAAATTCCACAACTCCCTCTTATCGAACTTAAGCTGTTTCTTTCTTTACTCGGTATTCCCGTGATTGTTGTAACTTTTTGTTAAGATTCCAGAGTTCCCAAAGTGTGGAGTCTGACAAAAGCGCCGGTGTAACTGTTGCTTTAGGGGAGAGAAGCTTTCACGTTCTCAACGTTGCTACTTGCAGTGACATCACCCCTTTCATCAGTTTTCAGGAATTCCGGTGTTATCAGTCTAGAGTCCCTGTATGGCTTTGCCCTAAGTCCAGTCTGGGGGTTCAGGAATGTTTCCTCTTAGAATGATCCAGAATTGGGGGTGGTGGTGATGGTGTCTCGTTGCCAGAGGAGAGGCACAAGAGATGGGGTGAATGGCTACCTAGAAGGGGAACCACTATCCTCCCCTGGAGACCTGTGGATGTTGGGGGTACTTGGTGTTTGAGATAGGAAATGTGGCTTCAAAATCAGGTACTTTCCCGTCTAAAAAGACTCAGGACCATCAATGGCAAGACTCATGAAATGGAAAGTAATGGGAAGGCTTTTCAGACCCTGGACCCAATGATGAAAGAGCATCTAGGACCACTCCCAATACTCATTGGCATTTCCCTTTTGTGCCTGTCACTTTAAAAAAAGATTTTTATTAAAATATAGATAACATACAATATTAAATTATTTTAGGTGTACATCATAGTTACTCAATAGTACCCACCTAGCACTGTAAAGTGTTATTACCACATTATTGATTTTATTCCCTATGCTAAAGAAGTGATCACCATAAGTCCAGCAACCATCTGACACTGTACCATGCTATCACAATATTATTGATCTTCCCCCCTTTTTCAATTTATCAATTACAGTTGACATTCAATATTATTTTATATTAATTTTAGATGTACAGCATATGGTTAGACATTTATATAATTTAGGAAGTGATCCCCCTGACTAGTACCACCAGGCACTATATATAGTTATTACAATATGATTAATTATATTCCTTCTTTACTGTATATCCCCATGACAACTTTGTAACAACCAACTGTATTTCTTAACCCCTTCACTTTTTTCACCCTGCCCCCAATCCGCCTCCCATTTATCACCCCAATAAATCTAGTACCCATCTGACACTATACATAGTTATTACAATATTATTGTAATATTATAATATTACAATATTACAGTATCACCTCAAGAAGATGGTGATGATTTGCACTGGGGGTCAAGTTTGCTGCTCCTTGGAGACCCCACAGGCGCTTGGTGCAGACAGTCACTGATACTATAGATGACGTGATAATGGCATCTCTGTGTGGAGATCAGGTCCAGGGACCCTGTCCCTATATCTGTGGATGTATCTTGATTGATATCCCCGCACAGAGTTCTGAGCAAAGACCAGCTAGGTGAGTGCTTCCTTGTGTTCTGGGCAACAACAACAACAATAACAACAAAATAAATAAATAACAGGAGAGGGGTCTTTACAGGAGAGGAGCTCTTGGCTGTGGTTGGGTGCTGACATTGGGCAGGACCCACGCTCAGCCTGCTATGTTCTGACTTCCACATCAGTGCTCTGGCAGGGTGGAGGATGTGTGTGTGCTGGGGAGTGTCTCCGTAGGACCAGAATCATGTGGTTCACTGAAAACTCATGGTGCCCTGGAGTCCCAGACAATGACAGAAAGAGAGCCTGTCTGTCTGCAATGTGTGCCAAGCCTTGGATGATCAGAGTCGTTGAGTTCCACCCTGATGATAACGAGGACTCTGCTCTTGTTATCTGACATAACAGATGAAACAGTTCCACCTTCCCAGTGCTCAGCGTCTCTCTCTGTACAGGGCCTTATTCTTGGCTATTTAGTCCCATCACCCCGGGCACACGATGACGCCTCCAGGCAGATCCTTCCCTTACCACTTTGCTACGAGGCAGCCCTGTTTCTGTGCCCACCTGGGATGAGATGGGCTACACACTGCTATGCCGACCCAGCATCAGAGTTCACTCCTGCTGCTTCCATAATAGCGTGTGTGCATTTTAGTCACAGAATTTACAAAACCCCAGAAGGTTGGAAGAAGCTAGTGGGGCAGAAAGGACTCAGGCACAAGAGAAACACAACTGCTTTTAAAGTTTGTTTTAGTGAAAGCAGAGCTGTGTCATCAGAAGTGGTTGGAAAACAGAACTTCAGGGTTCTCTATCTTTACAAGAATCCAGCTTGTCCTATTACAAAGAAAGTGATTCATTGAAACTGCAGTAAAAACCTGGCACCCTAGAGTGCCTGGAATTGGCAGGTAATTATAATTCAAAGGAGAGATCAGAATAAATAAATCTGCATTTCCTTCTGCCCAGTAGGTGGAGATGGGGGGAGATAGCGTAGGTGCGAGACACCAGGACTGGGTATCTGTCAGCCCATAAGAGAAATACTTCCTGCCCTCAACTAGCTCTCAATGCATGAGGAAGACAGGATAAAGGAGTAAGAAAGAAAAACAAAATTGTGGGTTTCATTTGAGAGGAAGAGGGTGAATCGGGCATGGTGATTGAGGATAACTCTCACGTGTCGCTGAGCAGGGGAAACCAAGTGGGCTGGAATTTGAGAAGGAGCAAGGCGCATGAGGTAATGGGAAGGGGAATTCCAGGAAGAAGTCGGGATGTGAGTCGCTGTGATGAAGGGAGAATGTTTGTTGCCTTTTTCCAGGGAAATTAATTCATCTGACTGTAGTGAGAAGATGGAGAGAGGACAGTAGAGTAGTGCAAATACCATTTGGTGCCTGACCACCAATGTCATCCTTCTCCCTCAGCTTCCTGCCAGGGGTAAGTCACAAAATGAATGTTTTACCTTTTCAAAGAACCAAGTCTTGATTTTGTTGATCTTTTCTATTGTTTTTCTGGTCTCTATTTCATTTACTTTGGCTCTGCTCTTTATTTCCTTTCTTCTGCTGACTGTGAGTTTTGGTTCTTTTTTAGTTCCTTGAGGTATAAAGTTAGTTGTTTATTGAGATTACTTTTGTTTAATGTGGGCATTGGTTGCTATAAATGTCCCTCTTAGAACAGCTTTTGTTGAATCCCATAACGTTTGGTGTGTTGTGTTTCCATTTATGTTTGTCTTGTCTCATTTTCATTTGTCTCAAGAGATATATATTTTTAAATTTCTGCTTTTGATTTCTTCTTTGTCCCATTGGTTGTTCAGGAATATGTTTTTTAAATGCTCCAAGTCTGTGTATTTTCCAGCTTTCTTGCTGTTAATAATTTCTGGTTTTATATCATTGTGGTCAGAAAAGATAGTGGATATGATTTCAATCTTAAATCTGTTAAGACTTGTTTTGGGACCCAATGTATCTCTCCTGGTGAATGTTCCATGTGGGCTTGAAAAGAAAGTGTATTATTGTGCTGCTGTTGGGTGGAATATTCTGTATGTCTGTTGGGTCTAATTGACCTAAAGTGTGGTTCAAGTCCTAGGTTTCTGTTGTGTTTGCTTGCTCGTGGGTGGTGAAAGAATTCACAAGGCAGGTAGAATTATAGAAGGAAGATTTATTTTATTTTATTTATTTATTTATTTATTTATTTATTAAAGATTTTTTATTGGGGAATTGGGGGATGGGAACAGTGCTGGGGAATTGGAGAAAGGGTAACAGACAAGTTGCTGTCCTTTCGTTCTTCAGTCTAGTTGTGGAGGACGTTGCTTCACTGGCCCAAGTTGGCACCATCATTGAGCTCTTCCCAGGCAAGGCAGATCAGTCGCTGGCTTTCTGGACAGCCGCTCACTGCGGCTGCTGGCCGCTCACGCTGGCTGCTGGCTACACATGGTAGCCCATGGCAACCCACTGCCACAGGAGCTGCAGCCTACGCCATCGCCGGCGACTCACGGCAGCCCAGCTCCAGGTTGAGCTGTTGTTCAGCATCTTAGCTGTGGAGGGCAGTGTCAAGAAGGAAGATTTATTGAAGTAAGAGAAGTGTCGGCTAGGCAGAGTCTGCTGGAAACTACTGCAAAGTATTGTGTTGAGTCTTTGTTTGGTCTCAAGTTTTATATTTTCTAATCAGGATGTAAATTTCTTCAGCCTGTAGTTGGGGGTGGGGAAAGGAGCTGTTATTCTTTCCGTACGTTATATAGATTGAAGTTGGAGCCAGGAGTGGATCCCATACAGACGCAAAACCTCTCTCAAGTCACATGCCCTGTGCTGGGCCAAAGTAAACAGAACCATTGAAATTGGTATGCATAGTAAGTGTACAATAAACATAGCCAAAAAAACCTTTCAAAAAGTCCCAAACTAAATTATACTTGTTAAATCAAACTATACCAGAGATCCACATCTCGAAATAGAAGATTTAGTGCCACCATTACAATCCCCTATTTTAACAGTTTCTTTGTTGATTTTTTGTCTGGATGACGTATCTATTGTTGAAAGAAGGTGTATGGCTCATATTTTAAATGAAATGATGGAAAAGGGACCTGTATTTTATTTAACCTGGGGCAGCAAGTGGAGCAAAGAAAACATATTTTGTGAGATGAACTCTTAATTAATTTTCAAGTTTCACAAAATAGTGTGAGTGTTAGAGAATAGCTCATTTATCCTTTCCATTTTATGTATTATTCTTCCCTCATATCCCCAGCAGTGGTAGGTAACCCAAACAAGGAAACACATAACACCTACCATAACAATAATTCCTACCCGCTACTCATTGAGGACTAACTGTGTTCTAGCCACTATGATTGATCAACAATGAACATGAAATTACCTTGTATGTCCTCACGAGTCTTACAAAGGATGTTTTATATTAATGCAAACTTTACTTTTTAAATGAGAAAACAGATGCACAGAGTGGTAAACAAACAAACAAACCCCAAAACCCAGGTAGGACTAAGCTTATAAATGGATGATTGTGACAACAAATAAGAACTTTCTGGCTGCAGAGGTTGGAGTCTTAATCTGCTCAACAGCTTCTAACTCAATATCCTGCTCTTATGCCCATGTTACAAATGAAGGAACAAGGTTTTCAGAACTCAAGGATGTCTTAATGTCTCAGGACCATTAATCATCATTAATGAGTTAGGGGGTAAGAAACAAGACTCAGATTGGGTGACTCCAAACCTGATAACTATTCACTGGGTTGCTTCATGTGTTGTCTACATAGCAGTTCCATAAGATGGACCCAATTTTCCTGAAGTGCAAGAAGTTTTGGTAATTCTGGGCTTTTTAAAAAAGAATTCATTTTCCCCTTCTGTATCTGACAGTGGCTTCTGAATCCTGCAGTAATAATTAAGATTGCTGCCTTTGGAAGACTTGACACCTTTCACCATAACAAGTCAATCTTTGTGTTGTATGTCAGAGAACCTTCTTTTTCACTTATAAGGGCTCAGATCAAACTTTAGGTTAATGTGCCTCCTATGTGTGCAATGGTGGGCTTTGAGCTCAGGTACCTAGTCTGATTCTCGTTCATAGAATCCAGAACCAAGTATAGAGTCAGACAAAACATAGGTATTCACAAACTAATGTAGATGTGAAGTGATCTGTCCTTGCAGTTGGTCTAATGATTGAAGTGTTTTATTAGCTTTGTTGAGGTACAACTGACTAATAAAATCATATATAAGTATACTGACGGTGTACAACTTGACGTTTTAATTGGAGTGTATATTTTTTGGTTTGTGGACTGAGTTGAGCTGGAGACCACTCTGGAAAAGCTCTCCAGGGTTTGACTTTTCCAATAGATCAATGGAATTATTAATAATTTGAATTTTTTTTTGTCTAGTAGGGTAGGGATATTTTCCATACCTGGTGAATATCTGAGGACATTTTAGGGACGTTTTGTGTATTCAAAGGGCTACCGATTTCTGAAAGGTATTCTAATGTCACTCTAATGTATAATGTTAAGAGTTCTCAAAAGTTAGAAATGCATTCTCTTGCAATTTTAATTAGATAATCTTATAATTTCCATTTAAATTTCTTAGTGCATTATAATGCAAGCAGGATGATGATGACTTATAAATATGATAGAGTGTCTTCTTCTTCTTGCCTGTTTCACTTATTCATTTACAAAGTACATATTTATTTAACATCCATTATGTGTCAATCATAGTTTTGACCAAGATGGGCATGGTTTCTAAGTTCATGGACCTTACATTCTGGTGGAGAGTTAGACTAAAAAAGTAAATAGAAATAAATACAAAGTAATAATGAGAAAATGTGAAATTGGTGTCAGGTGTGTGTTCTCCAGGTTGAGCCCCTCCTGTGAAATATGACAGTGTCTTCTTCAGGAGAAGAAAAGGCCCAGAATCCTTCCATGAGGTCACATGACTAAGAAGAGTCTTAATACTTGTCAGAGCAGAGCCTACACTTTATTCCAGGAAATTCAGAAGACCTCTTCATGTCTTTTCAGAATAGTGTTCTAAGAACCACAGGGGAGGTGGCTCTGAAAACCATCTTTCTGTTACAAGTGGGGGTTGGGGCTCTGGCAAGTGGCTTTCTCTTTTTCCATAATGTCTCTCCACTCTTGCTTGGACACAAGCTAGGCCCAAACACATGATTCTCATCCACATGATGGTGGCCAACTCCTTGGTTCTTCTCTCCATGGGGATTCCACACATGATGGCAGCTTTTGTCTTAAGACAAATTTTGTCCAGTCTTGGGTGTAAATTTGTGTATTACATCCACCTAGTGGCTCAAAGCACCACCCTGTGCTCCACCTGTGTCTTGAGCACCTGTCAGTTCTTCACACTCATCCCCAGGAGAGTGGAGTGGATGATGCTCCGAGGAGGAGTCTCCAAGGTCATTGGTCCTTCCTGTTGCATCTGCTGGATGTTCATTTTCCTCATGCATATTTATATTCCCATGACAATCACTGGTCTATAGGGCATGGGAAATAATACTGACACCCAAGGGAAGTGGTTCTGTTCAGCCTCAAGTCCCACAGTAGGCATTGTTGTCTTGCAGTCCATCTCTGATGCCATGTTCATTGATCTCATGGTCTGGTCCAGTGGCTCCATGGTGCGTCTCCTGCTCAGACACCACAAGAGACTGCAGCACATTTACATCCCCAATGGCTTCCACAGATGCCCCCTGGAGATCAGAGCCACCCACAGCATCCTGATGCTGGTGGGCACCTTTGTCACCTTCTACTTGCTGAATTCCATTTTTGTTCTTTATATCATCATTTTAATGGGCTGATGCATACCTCTCATATTTTGGCTTAAAGTTTCCCACCCTTTGTTCCTTACTGCTGATTTTTAGGGATCCTAGAGCTCCTAGAATCTTGAGTTGTTGAAAGTGCCTATTGACAATCTAAATATTTATTTGTCAGCTTCAATAATAGCCATGCTTACACTGTTCAGTAATCACTCACTGAATTTCAATGTTTTACATAAGATTCTTGATGATTTTTTTACATTTTTGATTGAAATATAGTTGAAATATAACATTGTGTAAGTTTAACATATACAAGGTGTGACTTGATACACTTATATTCATTCATGCACTGCTTAATAACAGGTATATACTCTGAGGAATACGTCATTAGGTGATTACATCATTGTGCGAATATCATAGAGGCAGGCACACAAACCCAGATGGTACAGCCCTCTGCACACCTGGGCTGTGTGGTACAGCTATTGCTCCTGGACTACCAGCCTGGACAGCATGTTACTGCACAAAATAACACAATATTATGTCAAGCACAAGCTAAAATGATGCAATCAAGGACTACGGTTGACGAGATTTATGAGGTTGCTGCTAGCATAATACAGCATACTATTTTCCAGCATACTTTTTATATAAATAGAAAGAACAAAGAGAATTATCCAAAATTATTTGAAAAGAACATAAAAATGCTCCTCCCTTTACTGGCTACATAGTTGTGTGAGGCTTGACATTTTTTCTTTAACTTCAACAAAAACAAAATATCACAATGAATTGAATGTGTAGTAGATATGAGGATCCAGAGTCTTTGATGAAGCTAGACATTAAAGAGATTTGCAAAAATGTACAACTATGTTATTTTCTACTATTTTTTAAAGAAAATAATTATGTCACATGAAATGTCTTATTTGTGTTAAAAAGTAATGGATTTTAAATTGTTAAAGGTATAAATAAGTAGGCTGTCTTTGTTTTGTTGTTTTTTTTTTTTTTTTTTTTTTAAAGATTTTTATTGGGTAATTGGGGGGATGGGAACAGTACTGGGGAATTAGGGGAAGGGGAACAGACAAGTTGCTGTCGTTTTGTTTTTCAGTCTAGTTGTGGAGGATGTTGCTTCACTGGCCCAAGTTGGCACCATCATTGCGCTCTTCCCTGGCGAGGCAGATCAGTCGCCGGCTTCTGGACGGCCGCTCACTGCGGCTGCTGGCCGCTCACGCTGGCTGCTGGCCACACACGGTAGCCCATGGTAACCCACTGCCACAGGGACTGCAGCCTACGCCGTCGCCAGCGACTCTCGGTAGCCCAGCTCCAGGTTGAGCTGTTGTTCAGCATCTTAGCTGTAGAGGGCAGTGTCACTGGCCCTCATATATGGGATCCGAACCAGGGCCCTCTGGCATCCCAAGCGAGTTCTTAACCATCGCGCCACTCGGCCGGCCCGGTGGTTTTCTTCACTGAGCATAAGCTCTTTAATTTGATGCAGTCCCTTGTTTATTTTTGCTTTTGTTTCCCTTGCATAAGGGGATGTATCCAAAAAGATATTACTCAGACTGATGTCAGATAGTTTATTTAGTACCTATGTTTTCTTTTAAGAGTTTAAAAGTTTCAGATCTTACATTTAAGTCTTTAATCCATTTTGAGTTTAGTTTTATAAGAGAGTGGTCCAGTTTTATTTATTTTTTTGGAACGTATCTGTCTAGTTTTCCCATTACCACTTGTTGAAGAGACTGTCATTTCTTCATGACTGTATATTCTTACCTCTTTTGTCATCAATTAATTGACCATATATGTGAGGTATATAAATGTTGAATCACTATATTTTATACCTGAAACTAATATAATATTGTATACCACCTATACTTTAAAAAATTAAAAAGATATTAATAAGTAAATGTTTTAAATATTTCTCAGGTTTAATTTTAATATGGTAAATATTGATAATGGTAACCCACATAAACAGAAGGTATTTGGAGTCCTCATTTCTTTTTGTAAGTTTATTTTTCAGTTACAGTTTACATAGAATATTATATTAGTTTCAGGTATACAATATAGTGACTAGACATTTATATACCTTATGAAGGGATCCTCATTTTTTTTTAAGCAGGTGAAATCTTTCTGAGACAAAGTTTGGGAGCTGCTATTTTAGCAAAAATAATGCATAAAATTTAAACTGTATACTGATGAGTCAAGTAAAGAGTTAACAGGAGTGAGCTTGTAAGCTGGCAGGAACGAGCTAAATATTAACCGCTTGGCTCTGAATCCTCTGGCTAGCACTGCACCTGCAAGCTGACAAGCACCTTACATTCATCATAGGTGGGAACAGAACTGTTCCTAAGCACAACAGCAACCCCCTGCAAGCTGACATCCATCAAGATGGGAACAAGACGGTTCCCAGGAGAAGACAATTGTAACGGCAGTCCCCCTGCAAGTTGACAAGCACCCTACATCCTGCATGGAAAAATATAAAACCCCAGCTAAACAGAAACCTGCTGCAGCTCTCCCTATTAGACTGCCAGAAATACTGACAAAACTCCCTTTGCCAGTATTTCTCTCTGCCTGACTTTCAATAAATCTTTTCTTGCTCTCTCACATTGTAGAGTCTTATGAATACTTTCATGTTTTGTGAACGACCAAGGGTCAATTCTACACCAATACATTTTGGTGCTGAAACCTGGGAGTTCCACTCCATCTCCTTCTCTCCAGAAATTTGACTCCTCCTCTCTGGGAGTTTGACTCTACCTCCCCCTCTCCCCTGCTGGTGGTTTCCTCTGGCAGCTCTCCAGAGCCTCTTGTGGATCCCTTCCCTTGAGTGTTGGAAATTGATGTTTCCAGGCTGGGTCTACTCTCCAGTGGAATTGAAAAGTCAGACCTCTCTGTTGGGGAATCCCATTGCCAGACCTGGTGTGATGCTCCTTTCCATTTCTCAGGAGACAGGCGAGTCACCTTGGCTGCACTCTTAGTGGGCATAGGACGGGCACATAAATGCCTCTAGGTCATCTGCCACTTTAACGAAGTCTCCCATGACAGGATGATCTGGGATCTGTCCGGGACTCTAGGACTAGGTCCCACCAGGTGACCCACTAAGTGCCACTCATCAGACAGGCACACAAGTCAAAGATACACAGTCGTCGTCGTCCCCCCCCCCCCCCCCGTGGCCACTTCCTATAGTTCTTTTGGTGACTCGCTTCCCATTCTTCTTTTGCTTCTCTGGACCTCCATTTCCATCTCCATGGGTCAAGGGGTCTTTGGTGGGTAAGTGATACACCTTGAGAATTCCTGGAATGCCAGGAATTCCAGGAGCTGGGTCTACAACCCTTGACCTTAGGTGTGGTGGGGACACCCTCATAACTAATGGTCATTGGTTTCCTCTCTTTCCCTGGAGTACGTGGTAATGAGCATGCTAATTCCATAACTCCTGGGTCAGAGACTCCTTCAGAGAATTGTGGGGATGCCCCTTGATCTCCTAGTCTGGCTATCATGAGACCACCATCCCTAGCACCATGGGTGGCTCATCCTCTGTCCCTCTCAACACCCCTCTTGGCTGTTTTCTCTAGAATTAGACCAAATTTGACTTGTCCTCTCTCGAAAAGAACAAAATGATTTTCTTTTGCAATACTGCCTGGCCTCAATATAAACTTGACTATCAGGTTTGGCTGACTAATGGCACTCTGAGCAATAATACCATCATGCAACTAGATCTTTTCTGTAGGCACCTGCACAAATGGTCTGAGATCCATATGTCTAAATCTTTATGGCCCTGAGCCAGAACCCAGACCTCTGGAAACAATGCTGCATGTGTCTTGTGAAATTTCCTGTTTTCCCCTCCAGATTTTTTAGATGACCCCGTTTTATCCCAGGTCCCTCCTAGACCTCCGTAAAACCCACTTCCTACCCCTCCTACCTCTCCTTCCTCAGTCCCCTCTACCCTTTCCACCTCTCCTTCAGCTCCTCCTCCCTATTCTACCCCAGCTCCCAGTCCTGTGGACTCCACACATAGTGGAGCTCATTTTAAGGCAGATTTTGTGCTCTCTTTCCAGAAGATTGCAAACAGGCCAGTACAATTAGGGCTCATGTCCCTTTCTCTATGGCAGATCTAGCTCAGATAGAGACAAAATTAAGAACCTACTCTGAAGACCCTTCTAACTTCATTAAGGAATTCCAGGGCCTAACCATGGCCTTTGATCTTACTTGGCAAGACATTAACATTATTTTAACCACCTGCTGCTCCGCAGAAGAAAAGAACCGTTTCTGGGCTCTTGCCTAAAGATACGCAGATGAGCTAGCTGCTTGGACCCCAGGATGTTGCTAGCCAGTGACCTGAGGGAGGACGGTGGGGAATGAGAAATAAAGGAGACCTGAGTCAAAAATGGGATCGGGAGGTCTCTGCAAGCTGATGGCTTGCAAGAGCCCCTAATAATCAGATACACTTTATTTTATACAGCTACTGCCAGAATGTTGTTTTAGGAAGTTAAAAGAGGAACAGGAGAATAGCTATCTAGTGCAGCATATTTTTCTAGTTCTGTATAGTTAGACTTGTAGGTACAGATTTCAGAACTAGGCAAGTTCAGCCAAGGAGCTAGTCTCTAAATAAAGGTCAGATGGAAGGAGCTTGTCTGCCCAAAGCAGACCACGAGCAAGTGGGAGAGGAGAATGGGGTCAGCTTTTGGCTGAGATCCCAGACTGCAAGGACCATGTCAGCTTGCAGTCAGCACTCCACACCAGGACAATACAGGGTTGGGGCTGAGGCTGTTCCCAACATGATCCTGATTGAAATGATCAAACTGGCCAACAGGGCTGGAATAGATGAGAGCATATGGTCACTTATCTTATCAAGGGCATGAAAAAGGCATTATTACCAATTAACTATGAGTAACTGAGGGAAATTACTCAAGGATCGGATGAAAATCCAGCCCTCTTTCAATCCCACTTGGCTGACACCCTCCAAAAATATACCAACCTAAATCCATCTAGCCCCGAGGGCATCACTATCCTTGCCATGCATTTTATTGGGCAATCAGCTCCGGATATCAGAAGGAAGCTTCAGAAATTAGAGCTGGCTCCCCAGACTCCACTCCCAGACTCCCTAGATACAGCCTTTAAGGTCTTTAACAATAGGGATGAGGTGGAAAAGGAGTCAAGGATATGGAAGGATAAGGAAAAAGATCAGAGAAGGACTCAATTAATGGCCACTGCTCTTGCCAGCACCCTGCCCTCACAGCCTTACCCAGTTTCAGGCCCACGAGAAGGGAGGCCACCGAAGATGGGCCCAAACACCTGTTACAACTGTCATCAAGAAGGACACTGGAATAAGGCTTGTCCTCACCTGGCAAAGAGGGTGTCCCTGGCCCTTGTCCCCTTTGCAAAAAGGAAGGACACTGGAAGGAGGACTGTCCCCTCTCCCCTTGATGAAGGAGGCCATCCCGACTCCCAAAAGGCCAAAAGGACAGCTCCTCCAACTAGCTGCCAATGTCCATTATCATTGATTATGAACCAGACGACTGTCACCTTGACTGACAGGCCCCGGGATTCATCCAGGCTTCCCTCCTTAACATCACAGAGACTGAACCCAGGGTAACGCTTGATGTGGCAGGTAAGAATGTTATCTTGCTTCTTGATGTGGGAGCCACATTGTTTGCTCTGATTCATCACCCCAGCCATGCACTTCCCTCTAGCCTCCTCCTAACAGGTATCGAAGGCAATCCCACCACCTGCAGATGAACCCTACCTTTACCTTGTTGCTTTGGGTCCATTGCTTTTACACATAGATTTCTAATTATGCCTCAGTGCCCTATACTCCTTTTAGGGTGAGATATTATGCAGAAGCTACAAGCTTCCCTCCAAATCTCTCCAAATCCAACTCTAATAGCTGCGCTGCAGGTTATTATCCCTTCTCACACATTTAACCCTGACTTGTCTACAATTCCTCCCTAGATCAGGAAACAGGTCAACTTCACTGTTTGGGATCAGGAAACTCCTGGCAGAGTGTCTCATCTAACTCCAGTATAGATTAGGCTGACAGACCCTACCTATTTTCCCTGTAAGCCTCAATACCCTATATTAACAAGGAGGCCTTTCTTGGGCTTCAGCCGACTATCAACAAGCTCCTCAGGCATGGGCTTTTAATTCCCTGCAATTATCCCAGAAATGCACCCATTTTACCTGTCAAGAAGCCATCTGGGCAACACCAGTTTGTTCAAGACTTAAGGATTATTAATGAGACAGTAATTCCAATTCATCCTTTAGTCCCTAACCGTTATACTCTATTGAGACTAATTCCTCTGGAGACTGAATGATTCACTGTTCTGGACTTAAAGGATGCTTTCTTTTGTATTCCACTAGACCCTCAATCTCAATTTTTATTTGCTTTCACCTGGACAGACCGCCACATGCAGGTCTACAGCCAATATACTTGGAGTGTCTTATCACAGGGCTTCCGAGACAGTCCTCACCTTTTTGGCCAGGCTCTAACTGGAGACTTGAGGGGCCTTTCCCTTTTTGGGGCTACTGTCCTCCAATATGTTGATGACTTCCTTATTTGTAGCCTGGAAAAGAAAACTTCAGATCAGCATACAATAACAAGTTTAAATTTTCTAGCAGAACCGGGATACCGAGTGTTGGCCCCAAAGGCTCAGATTTCCCAACAGCAAGTAATTTACTGAGAATTTTTTTTACATCCTTACTTAGGATTTATTCTTTCACCTGGGAAATGACAGATTGGCACTGACAGCAAGGAATTCATTACCTCCCTAGAGCCCCCAACCACCAGGAGACAGCTACGAACTTTCTTAGGCATGGCCGACTACTGTCACATTTGGATTCCTCAATTCAGAGTTATAGCAAAGGCTCTTTATGAGGTCCTTAAGGGTCCAGAACAAGAGCCCTTAGACTGGAATTCAGAGCTCAAGCACCTTCTGTGCCCTTCAGAAGGCTCTAACTGAAGCTCCTCCTGCCTTAGCTCTCCCAGATCTCTCCAAGTCCTTCTCATTCTGTATCTCTGAGAGGAGGGGATTTGCCCTAGGGCTCATTGTCCAGAACCCAGGCTCAGATCCCAGGCCTGCTGCTTATGTCTCTAAGACCCTGGACCCATATCAAAAGGCTGGCCCTTCTGCCTCTGAGTTCTTGCAGCTTTAACCTTACTATTAAAGGAGGCTCTAAAGTTCACCTTCAATCAACCTCTAACTGTTTTTACACCACATCAGGCCATAGACATCCTTAACTTCAAGGCATCACACTGGCTGTCAAACAACAGGCTTTCCCAACACCAAACCTTGTTTTGAGACTCCCCGGACCTAACCATCAAGCCCTGCAATAGCTTAAACCCCTCAACTTGACTGCCAGATCCCTCCTCCCTGACCCAACACAAGTGCCTCCAAGTTTTAAACTTTTCCCACTCTGCTTGGGAGGATTTGGAGAACACTCTTTTTCCAGACCCTCATGAAACCTGATTCACAGATGGGAGTTGTTTTATGTCCCAAGGGAAGAGAAGAGCAGAATATGCTATTGTCTTTTCTACCACTGCAATAGAGATGGGAGCTCTCCTCACCCATACTTCAGCTCAGAAGGCCAAATTAATAGCATTAACCAGAGCCTTACTCATAACTAAGGACCTGAGAGTCATCATTTATATTAACTCAAAGTAAGCCCATCATGTCTTATATGCTCATGCTGCCATCTGGCAAGAAAGGGGCTTTCTGAATAAGTTCCAGTCATAGACATGGCGGCGTGAGGTGACTCTCTTGAAATCTCCCCTGGAATTTACAACAAAACGAACAGCTTGTTGAACTGGTGAAAAATAAATCTCCAAGTAGAGAGATGCATAGCAGGTTACCATACACTTTTCTAGCTTGTAGTAAGGACATGCACAAGCAAGATAGGACCCAATCCTTGGGGTGACGTGATAGGCAGAGCACATGGATGTGAACCAGTTTACCAAAGTTCTAGACAA
The DNA here is from genome assembly GCF_001890085.2 of Hipposideros armiger. Taxonomy (NCBI): domain Eukaryota; kingdom Metazoa; phylum Chordata; class Mammalia; order Chiroptera; family Hipposideridae; genus Hipposideros; species Hipposideros armiger. Next base: position 140,683 of record NW_017732092.1, on the reverse strand, counting down.
AAGAATTTGCCAAGTGACAGAGCAGCATTTCAAACGCCACACCATTACATCTGAGAGTTTTCATTTCCCAACCCACTTCCTTTTATATGTATCCCTGCAGCTTTTCCAAACTTCAAACAGGAAGCTTCCTCTCTGGCCCCCCACTGAGACCTGCCCAATGTTCTCCAACTTGCAGTTCAGATGTTTCAAAGCATTACATAGCAGCTCCATTCTTCATCCCTCATATTATCGCTCCCAAGCTCTACGCCCCTCAGGTTTGGATTATTAGTCACAGCTGAGGCAATATGTTTACAGACATCACTGGTAAAAAAGCAACCAGACAGCCTGAAAAAGAGAAATAGGAGCTCAAATGATGACCACCTGCCTCAAAGGTTTGATGTCATGAAATGGTAAAGGTTCTTGGATCTCTCTCATGACATCCCTAAAGAAGGGACTCATGGGCTGACCAAGTGGGTCAGTTGGTTAAGAGTTAGCTTAAGAGTGCAAGCTCTGAGCAACAGGGCCACTGGTTCGATTCCCACATGGACCAGTGATGCTGCGCCCGAGCTGAGCTGTCGCTGAGCTGCCAACAGATGGCAGGATAGCTCAGCTGGTGAGAGCACATGCTTCTAACAACAAGACTGCCTGTTCAATGGTGGGCTATGTCTGCCCGCAACTAAGACTAAACTCGGCACCTTGAGCTGAGCTGCCTCCGGATGGCTAAGAGGGTAGAGCATGTGCTCTTAACAACAAGGCTGCAGGTTTGACTCCTGCATGGGATGGTGGCTATACCCACCAACAACTAAGATTGTAACACAGCACCTTGAGCTTAGGGCCACAAGCTGCAGATGGATAGCCAGATGGTGACTGGTGCCCTCCACAACTAAGATTGAAGAACAACAACTTGGCTAGTCCCCCTCCCCAATTCCCCAACACTGTTCCCCTCCCCCAATTCCCCATTTTTTTTTAAAGAAGGGACTCATTATGGGGACAAGAGTGATGTCGACATTTATAGAACACTTATATCAGGCAGTATTCAAAGCTTTTAGTGCCTATTAACTCACACAGTGGTCACAGGGCTCTTATCGTCCTGATTTTACAAACAGGGAAACTGAGGCCAGAACACTAAGCATTTTTGTCTGAAGATGCAGATAATATTTCTAATCCATGATTTTGGGACACTGAACTTGAGCTCCAAAGAGTTATTTTAGGCAACCTCTTCTGTTTTTTTCTACCTTTCTGTGTTCATGTCAAAAACCAACATCACTGAGAACTGAATGTATTGTTTTATCACAAAGAGAACTATACCATGTGGTCCTTCCTCTCACTCAAAGCCAAGTCCTTACAGTTGCTCAGATGCTCCCACATGACCTGCCACCTCGTTTCACCTCTTCCACATTACCTACTACAGCAATTCTGCTTACTGCTTCACCACATTGGCCTTCTTACTGTACCCTGAACTAGGCAAGCTGTTCCCATGTTAAAGCCTTGACACTGGCTTTTGTTTTGTTGAAGTTACCCTCTATTGATCTGTTTGACTCAGTCCCTTACTTACTCCAAATCTTTGCTCAATTTCCCCTTGACAGTGAGGGTTACCTTGACTGACCTTGCTTCAGGTTGCCACACCCCACCTTTAGCACTCCTGATCCCATATCTTGATCTACTTCAAAAAACAAACAAACAAAAATATTGCATAGCAATTTTTACTGTCTGATGCAGGAGTTGACAACCTTTTTCTATGAAGAGCCAGATAATTATTTATGCTTTATGGGCCACACAGCCTGTGTCACCATAACTCAACTTTGCCATAGTAGCACAAAAGCAGTCATTGACATGTAAGTGAATGGTTGTATTTAATATAACTTTATTTACAAATACTCACACTCAGATCTAGGTGTTTTAGAGTTTTGCCAAGCACAAGAGCACTCTCAATGGAGCTGCAACAAGTTTTAGAGGGACAGTAAAGTAACCTGTGTGGAATCACCCAGAAAAAGCACCGAGTCAATAGCACAACTCACCACGTGAAGAAGGATCATATGTGATTCCCCACCCAAAACCTACACATCTCTGTGCCTTCTGTTGCCATTGCTCCAGATCTCTACTCACGACTTGCTTCCAGGGAAGAGGAATTAAAAGACCAGAAATAGTACAGAGCAGGGAACATGAAATGGATAGCACAAGTAGGGCATGAAAAAAAATCATGGGTCGGCCGAGTAGTGCATTAGTTAAGAGTTGGCTTGGGACACCAGCTTTGTGCACCAGGACCCCAGTTTGGATCCCACATGAGGGCCAGTGACACTGCCCTCTACAGCTAAGATGGTGAACAACAGCTCGACCTAGAGCTGGGTTGCTGTGAGTCGCTGTAAATGGTGTAGGCTGCAGTGGAGCTGCAGTGGGCTGCTGTAAAAAGCTACTGTGAGTGACTGGCAGCTGGCGTGAGCTGCCAAGAGCTGCCGTGAGCGGCTGTCCAGGGCCCGGTGACCGATCTGCCTCACCCGGGAAGAGCGCAATGATAATACCAACATGGGCCAGTGAAGCGACATCCTCCACAACTAGACTGAAGAACAAAAGGANTGATAATACCAACATGGGCCAGTGAAGCGACATCCTCCACAACTAGACTGAAGAACAAAAGGACAGCAACTTGTCTGTTCTCCTTCCCTGATTCCACAATAAAATCTTAAAAAAAAATCACACTCCTGCTGACTGGATAACCTTGTGGAAATCAGTTCTACAATTTGGCTTCTTCATTGTTTGGTATATTTCATTTCATTTAATCCTACAATTTTTTATGGTTTTTAAGTTGTATTATCCTAATGGGTTACTTTGCTGCTTACAATATAGGAGCTATGGAAGATTTGGAAAATAAAGGAAAAGTAAACACAAAGCATTCTTCATGCCCTTTGGTCCTGGATTTGTAGACCCATTTTGTGGTATACACAGGTTAAGTTTTAATTTTTTGCCCAATATTTAGAAGTTTACTCATTTCCAACCTGGATTTCTAGCTTCTATTAAATAAAAAAAGCTGGAAAGGACTACACTGGGTCTTTGTTCCCACATGGAAAAAAGATAGGCTGGGGCTGGAAAATGCAGCCTGGGGATCAAAGCCAGCTCTCTGCTTGTTTTTGTACTGTCATGAGCTAAAAATGGTTCTTATGCTTTCAAATGAAAAGGGAAAAAAAATCTAAAGAAAAAATTTTCATACCTAAGTGTATCCTTTGATGGGTGATTGGATAAAGAAGAGGTGGTATATATGTATATACAATGGAGTATTACTCAGCCATGGGATAAAATACTGCCATTTGTGACCACAGTGGATGGATCTTGAGAATATCATGCTAAGCAAAATAAATGAGAGAGAAGAAGTCGAGAACCATATGACATCACTCATATGTGAGATATAAAACCAAAAGCAACAAATGAACAAACAAACAAAACAAAAAATCTCATAGACACAGACAACAGTATGGTGGTTACCAGAGGGGAAAGGGAGTGGGTGGAGGACAAAGAGGGTAAAGGGGGTCAAATATATGGTGAGAGACAGAGACTAGACTTTGGGTGATGAGCATGGAATGCAATATACAGGTGATACGGAGTTGTACACTTGAAACTTACATAATCTTATTAACCAATGTCATTCTAATAAACTTAATATATTTAAAAAAGTATTTCTTACAGTGGTTGTGATCAATAAAGTTAGAAAGCCACAGAACTAGCTAGTCACTTTGATTTGGTATTTTGATTCTTACAGGGTCTTTTACATTAAAAAATTGTTCATGGGCCGGCCGAGTGGCGCGATGGTTAAGAACTCGCTTGGGATGCCAGAGGGCCCCGGTTCGAATCCCACATATGAGGGCCAGTGACACTGCCCTCTACAGCTAAGATGCTGAACAACAGCTCAACCTGGAGCTGGGCTGCCGTGAGTCGCTGGCGACGGCGTAGGCTGCAGTCCCTGTGGCAGTGGGTTGCCATGGGCTACCATATGTAGCCAGCAGCCGCAGTGAGCGGCCGTCCAGAAGCCGGCGACTGATCTGCCTCACCAGGGAAGAGCGCAATGATGGTGCCAACTTGGGCCAGTGAAGCAGCGTCCTCCACAACTAGATTGAAGAACAAAACGACAGCAACTTGTCTGTTCCCCTTCCCCCAATTCCCCATCACTGTTCCCATCCCCCCCAATTACCCAATAAAAATCTTAAAAAAAAAATTGTTCATGACATGAAAATTATGTAAAATTTAAATACTCAAAGTTTTATTAGAACACATCTATACCCATTCCTTTACGTATTGTCTGTGTCTGCCTTCTTGCTGCTGCAACAGAGTTGACTAGTTACTACAGAGACTGAGGCTATACAACACATGAGCCAAAAATATTTACTATCTTCTCTACAGAAAAACATGGCCAACCTCCAGGTCAGTGTTGCCACAACCCTTCATTTTAAACATGGTGTGTACTATCCTGCTTGCTTTCAGTTTCCACAAGCCTTCATTGTTCATTCATTTAGTATACCTACCTGACCCCAGAATTCACCTGTGTTTTCTATCATGCGACTAAAGAAATCTAAGTCACTACTGAATTCACAACTGTTGCTATTTTTATGCATTGCTTTTGCCTTTTCTGTGCATAGCTTTGATCAGCCTGGAAGATCAGGATTGGTATATCTTTTAATTATTTTAAATACAGTAATACACTTTACTGTATATGTAAATACACATAATTATAAAATTATGAACACAAAGCAGCATCATGAATGTGCATTGAAATGAAGGTACATGCATTTAATGATGCCAAGAAAATTGTCCAATTGTTTACATCTGAGGAAAATGCAAGCCTTACATCACTCCACATACAAGGTCCAGATAAATAAATGAGATCATTGCATTTTTTAAAAAGGAAATATGATTGGAACTTAATAAACACATAGAAATATATCCCAATATTTTGAGAAAAAAATTACACATAGAAATAATAAACTAAGATAGACTACAAAAAACCAAGGTTTAAAAAATATTAGCCTTCCAAGGAAGATATACAGATGACCAACTGATACATGAAAAGATGCTCAATGTCACTAACCATCAGGGAAATACAAATCAAAACCACAATGAGATATCACCTCACACCTGTCAGAATGGCCCATTATGAATAAATCAACCACCAACAAGTGTTGGCCAGGATGCGGAGGAAAGGGATTTATGCACTGTTAGTGGGAATGTAGATGGGTGCAGCCACTATGGAAAACAGTATGAAGATTTCTCAAAAAATTAAGAATAGAGCTACCATATGGCCCAGCAATCCTGCTTCTGACTATTCACCTGAAAAATCTGAAAGCACTTATTCATAAAGACATATGAACCCTTATGTTCACTGAAGCATTATTCACAGTGGCCAAGACATGGAAACAACTGAAGTGTCCTTAGATAGATGATTGGATAAAGAAGATGTGGTTCTTATATACAATGGAATATTACTCGGCCATAAGAAAAGATGAAATAATGCTATTTGCAATAACATGGATGGATCTTGCTAAGCGAAATAAGTCAGACAGAAAAAGTCAAGAACCACATGAATTCACTCATATGTGGGATATAAAACAAAAAGCAACACATGAACAAACAAAACCAACCAACAAACTAATACACACAGACAATGGTATGGTGGTTATTAGAGGGGAAGGGGGGTGAAATGGGGAGTAGAAGAGGGTATAGGGTCAAATATATGGTGACAGAAGGAGGCTGGGCTTTGGGTGGTGAGCACACAATGCAACCCACAGATGGTGTATTGTAGAAATGTACACTTGAAATTTATATAATCTTATTCACCAATATCTTAATTTTTTTAATTTAAATTAAAAATTAGCCTTAATCCAGGAGCTTTAATAATTGAGAAAATACCAACAAGCAATTATAGAAGTTTGAAATAGAGACAAGAAATTATAAATGGCTAAAATGCATATTCAGAGCAGTGCACCTTCTAGTTCAAAGAAAGGCCAATTCAAGTAACCCATTAAAAAGCATTGCAGTTTGGCCAGATGGGTGTAAGAATGGTGGTGTAAAACAGTGGAATTCCTTTGGGAGAGCAAATAGTGTTAAAAGCTTTTAATAAATATAGACACATTGACTCAGTGTTCCCTCTTTTAAGGGCTCATGTAGCTGAATCACTAGGTGTGAAGCTTATGTAATACAGTATTCTGTAAATTGCCCTAAATAAGATTATAATATCAGAAACTGAGGCCTGACAACAGAGTCTGAGTAGTACATATAGAGTATCAACACTGTGTTATTATAAGACAGAGCTCATACTACATTTAGAGAAAAGTTAGTTTTTTAAGAGACTATGAGATCTCTCCAGTACATATCACCACGAGGAGTAAATCTGTTCATTGATGGCTCTATTTTTGTAGCACAGATAAGTGTTTGCTTCTTTTAAATCTTGGTTCCTAGTGATTTTCAATAAACATTGAAAATCTCAAGTTATTTCCCTCTTTTGCTTCTATTACACGCTATCATCTTTGCTTGAGCTTCCTCCTGGGGGCTCAGACTCATTTTAAGAGCGGAGATGGGGTCCAATGTGGACACAAGGTTTCACATGGAAAAGTGGACATGGTAGCACTGCAGTGTTCTGACTAAATGAGGAACGTGGCTGATTAATGACCAGCCAGCTGGTCACTCAGCACCTTTGACTCAAGCTTCTTGAGTGTTGCTGCACAAAGGAGTCACCTGGGAAGTTCTTAAAAACCCTGTTAAAGTTGAATGCAAAATTAAATGCAAAATGGAGACCAGACTTGAAAGGTCCCTGAGCGGATGAAACCATTTAAGCCACATAAGCAAAACTAAATCCAGCTTATTTCAGGAACAAACCGTAAGTGAACTTATTTCTTGTAAATGTCTCTGATAACCATAAAAGAAATTTAAGCCATCTTCCTTTAAAAAATGGTATAAGATAATCACTTTTAACTAACTCTCCTGCCGTCTGGAAACCCCCATTAAAATAACCAATCATTGCAAAGGTTGAACAACGTCCTCATTTTCACTCTGTAAGCCACCCCGTATTGTCCTGCCTCTGAGCTTCAGGTCAATTTTGAATCTGAAAGCTCCTGGTTTGTGAAGTGTTCATAGATGCACACAATAAACTCTTATTAAATACTATTTTACTAGTCTGATAGTCTAAATTTTGCTGTTTCTGTATTTTTTTTGACAATCCCAACATGCAGAAATACCCACACCTGTTAAACTACAAACTTTGGAAGCCGGGCTCAGGAAACAGTGTTTTTTAAATTTATTTTTAAATTATGGTTGACTTTCAATATTATGTTAGTTTCAGGTGTACACCATAGTGATTAGACATTTCTATAACTTACAAAGTGATCCCCCTATAAGTCTAGTAACAACCTGGCACCATCCTTAGTTATTACAATATTATCTACTGTATTCCCTGCGCTGTACTTTTTTTCATTTTAAGTTTTAATTAAAGTTTCCATAAAAAAACCTTAAAGAAACAAACAAAACAGAAACAGACTCATAGACACAGCAAACAAACTGAGGAGGTTTGAGGGCAGGGAAAAAGATGAAGGGATTAAGAAATACAAATTGGCAGTTACAGAATAGTCATGCAGATGTAAAGTACAGCATAGAGAATATAATAATATGGTAATAACTATGGATGGTGTCAGGTGGGTACTAGACTTATGGGAGGATCACTTCGTAAGGTATATAAATGTCTAATCACTATGCTGTAACTGACCATTTCAAACATCTCGTCTCTCTCTAACACTTTACACACCAAATTGGAGAGTGGTCGCCGTGGCAAGGTCACAAGGACGAGTTTCTAGTTAAGAAAAACAGCATGAAAAAAATAAGAGAATCGGAGAACTTCAGTAGCAATGTAAATAAAAGGCTTTTACAATGAAAAAAAAAAGTCAACTGGCAAGAAAGGGAACTAACCTACCCTGATGCCAAATCTCCTGGGCCAGTTCCTAAGGCACGCTAGCCAGGAAGGAGAAGTGAAAAGCACCACCCCCTCAAGCGTTCCTCATTATTCATTGGCTAAGTGGATTCTTGACCAGGTTCACAGTGGAAGGGAAACGCTGCTTCACCTGAACTTTTGTGCTTCAACTACCTTTCTCCAGCTCCGCTTTCCTTCTTGGGCTCTGCTGATTGATTACAACATGGTCTACACCCAAGTTGTGATGTGGGAGCTCCTGAGGCAACTGGCAGAGAGCCCCCAAAACAATTGATTTGGGCAGTGCCAGAGGAAAAGAACTTGCTGATAACCTCAACTTCAGATAACCATCTATACTATAAACTACTGAGAGGAATATTCTATTCAGCTGACATCAGGACCTGGCAAGGAGCTTTTCAAATATTTTTTCAAGTTTTGGTGGATGTGATCAGAGGTATATTCAGCAGGTGATAGATTTCATGGAGGCACTCCCCAGATCCTAAATAAACCCAGTGGTCACCTGCGTGGCCCCAATTGGAGTCACCTGGGACTGTTAGAGGTGACTGGTCACTTGCTCACACCTGCAGGAATTCTGCTTCATAGTGCTCTGGGTATGACTGAAAAATATAAACCCTCATCTTTAACAGATTAAAGAAGGAAAATATGATTATCTTAATAGCTTAATAGTTGCAAAAAAAGTAAATCTTAAAGATATAACATCTGTTTGTGTTCTTAGTTGTATTTTTCTAAATTAGTAAAAAAAGAATTTCTTTAAAGCACGTGTTAAAACAAAAACCAAAAAAACAAAAACCCTCTTAATTAATGGAAAAGTGATGAAAGAATGCCCTTTAAGATACAAGACATTCATGCTCTCTATCACCAATCTTATCTTAATGTAGTTCTGAAAGCATAGCCAATTCAGTGGATGGGAAAATGGATTTAAAAGAAAGAGGCAAAATTATCATTATTTGTGATAATTTGATATCTCTCTGCAAACTCCCACCAAATCTATAGAAACACTGTTAGGATTAATATTGTATTATATACTTGAAAGTTGCTAAGAGAGTAGATTTTAAATGTTTTCACCACACACAAAAGAAAATGGTAATTATGTGACAATGGTGGAGGTTTTAGCTAATGCTATGGTGGTAAAATCTTTGCAATACATATATGTATAAAATCATATAAATGTATCAAATATATCATTATATAAATGTTGAATACCTTAAACATTGTTATATATCAATTATATTTCTATAAAGCTGTAAAAAACAATGAATGTTCTCAAGTTTTAAAAATCAGCTTTGATGAATACAAAATCATAGAAAAATTCATTTGTATTTCTGTAAAGCTAGTTTTAAATTTAAAAGGAAGCCATGTGCAGTGAAAAGAATATAAAGTAGCTAGAAATAAATCTAATGAAAGATTGTAAGCCTTATTGCATAAAATATAAGTGTTTATTATTAGCTGTATAAAAATGCAAAGAAATGAAAATTATACTTAATTCTTATATAGGAAGGATCATTATTATAAAGATATCAAATAGATCTCTATATTCAGTGAAATGCTAATCAAAGGCCAATAAAAATTTTTATGTCAAAATATAACTCTCAAATGTCTGTGGAAGACAGAATGGGTTAATATAAAGCAAGATACTCCTACGGCGCAAAGAATGGGGGGAGGGGAATGTTGAATTGGACCCACCTTATAAAAATTTAACTAAAAAGCTGTGATAATTAAGGCTTATTGCCACATGGATGGAAAAAATGAATCAATGGAACAAAAGACAGAGCCCAGATAAAAAAGCAAGCAAGTATGAAAAGTCCACTGATAACAGATTGCTGAGTAGTGGGGAAGGTGAACTGTTCACTAAATGGACCCAATATGATTTATATTCAAATTGAAAAAATAGATCCTCCTTCTTAGAGAAAAGTAATTACAAGTGGATGAAGACTTCTGTGTGAGAAGCAAAACCCTGTCATATTTTATAAGACAATGTAAGACTGGTAGGAGTTGGGGTAGGAGATGATTGTTTTTAACAAGACCCCAGCTTTAGCCATCACAGGTACCTTTAATAAATTTGATTTCTTTAAAAGTAAAAACTGTTGGGCAAATGACCCCTATGGAAAAGGAAAATACAAACCACAAACTGGGAGAAGTTATAGGTATCACACATAACTGACCAAGTGTCAGTATCTGAATATGGAAGGCACTTCTACCTGCGAACAAAAACAGAAAATAACCAATAGAAATATGAGCAAAGCAATAAAAGGTATTCCATAAATGAATGGCCCATGGACCTGCGAACACTGGTCAACTTCATTAGTAATCATGAAATGCAAAGAGAGGCACATAATTAAATACTTTCTCCCATCCAGTATTTGGCAAGTATTTAAAACTCTGACATCATCAGGGGTAAGCAGTGGTGTGCCAATGTTGGGATATTCATCTGTGCCTGATGGTAATATAATTTGGTAAAAACTTTAGAATAAGCATAAGTAGTAGCCTGTGTGCCCTCTATGACCCAGGAATTTCACTTCTAAAAAATTCAACAATGAGGGGGGTGGGTTCGAGAATGATCAAAACAGCTTTGCTCACCTTAGCAAAAATCGAGAAACAGAAACTCACTGAATGGACAAACTGGGATACATTCATACACTTAAATTCTGTAAGGCAGGAAAAAAATCAATGAACTGCAGTGAAAACAAATTTAACATTGATAAATGTCAAGAACATAATGGTAAATGAAAGAAGCAAGTCTTAGAAGGATCTAGTCACTATAATTCAAAACCAGGGGAAACTAAACACACCTCTTAAAGGAACATCTATCAGTGGGAAAAACAGAAAGTTGAGGGGATAATTAACACAAAATTCATTTCATTTGGCAACTATTGAGGGTGGAAGGGCATGTAATGGGTTGAGGCAGGCAGAGCCTGCAAAGGTCTTGTGGATGAAAAAGAGGCCACATACTGAACCTGACAAGGTCAGGGGAGGCCAGCATGGTGGCCCTACAAATCCAGAGACCGAAGGTACCCACACAGGATAGTCTTAACATAAAAATTTCTAACTAAAAGGGGATCATGGCAGGGTACTTGCATCCTTGGCCCGTAGCTTCCTTGACAAAGGTCAATCTTTACCTTAAGTGAGCCTATTGTCTTTTTGCTTCTTAGGAATGTCAGAGTAATCTCCTTTTCCAAACCTCTCAGAGCACAACTGCCCACGAGAGCACAGACCACAGAACCCCTCTCTGTTATCTTGTTGCCCAAATACCATCTCTGTGTGCTGTAAATGTAAATTATTAACTGTCATGTACTCACCAATGTGAAAGAAGTCTGTCTCTCCATTTTTGCTTTTTATCCAATCCCAGAGACTTCCCTGTTTTGTTTTCTCCTGCCCTCTTAATCTACCACCAATGGATACCATGTTACCCTTTTTAGATTCTAATGTTTAAAATAAGCTACAAAACTGCCATTTTCCAGAGCTTTTTCTCAATCCATTGAAATTTTGCTTCCCAGCAACTGTTGTAAGTTTGGTTCAAATAAACTCATTAAAGTTCTCTACAGCTTTGGACGTTTCTTACATTGACAGTCCTTATAAAGTCTATTTCTTACTCTAGGTTCTAGACCAGGGATATTCATGTTCTAATTATGGTTATTTCTTAAGTTTTCCATTATGTTGTCTACAATCCTTTATATCAGTGGTTCTCAACCTGTGGGTCGCGACCCTTTTGGGTGTCGAATGACCCTCTCACAGGGGTCTCCTAAGACCATCAGAAAACAAAAAGATATTTACATTACGATTCATAACAGTAGCCAAATTACAGTTATAGAGTAGCAACGAAAATAATTTTATGGTTGGGGGTCACCACAACATGAGGAACTGTATTAAGGGGTCGTGGCATTAGGAAGATTGAGAACCGCTGCTTTATATGCATATTTCACAACCTGCCACCCTCCACAATAGTCCTTAACTTATAGGATTCTTGTAAAGAGGGAGCAAAGTTATAATTAGACAAGGATAGTTCCTGACACACTGAAGTTTTCAAAGAACTTCAGAGATGATTTGTGGTGAGTACAGGGAACCCCAGGGCAGTGTGAAAACCACACCTAACGATGGAACACTGATTCACGCCTGAAACACTTGAACCCTGCTCCATATACTCATAACTACATTAGCTAATAGTCACTGAATTCTCTCATGTGTGAGCTGTGGTGGTGACAGGAAATGATCACAGCACACTAACATTCCTCAATGAGTTTAGGATGTAAGAAGGAGTCAATCATTCAGATGGATTTCAGAATCATTTAGATTAAGAAAAACTCACCCCCCCCCTCCCTAAATTAGCCAGTTTAGAGAGACTGGAGGAGCTTTCATGCAGCCAGAAGCTCTGAGAATCCTAAATCAGAATCTCATTCTGAACTATCTACCCTGGTGGGACAGCAGGGGCAAAGAGCTAGACCACACCCAAGGTGGGAAAACAAACTTAAAAAGAAACTTGTTTTACACAGTATCTAGGTCTCATCAGCAAAAGCCCTTCTGAGCCAATGGAAAGGGAGAAATTCACTGGCCAATCACACAGCCCCATAGCCTACTTCTCCCCAGGTCCAGCCGCCATTCATTAAGGACCCACCAGGAAGACCTGGAGTGGTGAGTCAGCATGTCTTGTTGCTGCCTCCCTCTTTTATCCACTTGTTTTCTTTGTTACTTTAAACCTTCATTTTCTACCCATTGTCCTGCCTCCTTTCTTGACCAGTCAGACAGTAGTCCTTGTGTACTTGACTGTGGCACTGGATTTTGACTCTTTAACATGTTAAATATCAATTAAAAGACAACTGCAATGACGGTGTTCAATGTTCCTGGTCTTGGGATGCTCTATTAAAGTACCAAGGTTCTGTGCTGGCACAGCCAGGCTACTCCTACTCTATTTACCTGGCTTTAATCTACGCTGGTGGACCAGATGAACTGTGTGCTTGAAAGTTCCTTATCCCCTTAGCCTGAAACCTGTGATAAGGGTGGGGGTCTCAAATATAAAGGGAGACATTAATGCACAAAATGAGCTGTCGGGATGGGAGAACTTTGAGCTTAAGTGTGGGTATGTTTTTATTAGATGAATAATACCTGTTGAGACAAACAGGAGGCAGCAACTGGAGAACATAGTGTCATGGGCGTGATGTGGCTGTCAAAGTAGCAGTCTCACACACATGTGTGTCTTTCCACAATGTCAGACTTTATTAGAATAAAGCCATGGACCTAGTCCTAGACCTAGACTCAGTTTACCACTGCTATTAACCAAGCATCTAGCCAGAGGATAGTCTCCAATAGTTGGTTTGTAAGCAATAAGGTTAGGCTAGGCGAACAGGGTCATAGGAAAGAAGGATGAGAGAGAGAGTACAGTGTTCAGCGAGAGTCCCTATGGCAATGGGGTGCGTCATAGCATTGGGTCAGGCTCGGCTGGTGAGATGGTCAGGAGGCGAGGCTTCAAGCACTCCTCCTGGGACAAGTGCAGGTGTGGCTGTCAGCTCGTGGGTTGAGGCCTGAGTGAGAAGCTGTCAGAGAGTTCTGATTTTATGCTGGAGACTGGGTGTAGTGCCCCCATCTGCGGTCTGATAGAGCCGTCCAGATGGTCATACTCCACCTTGTGTGTGGAATTATCTGGTTAGGGCGTTCACTGGGTATGCCTTTCACGGATGCTCTGGCATGACTGTCACTTTGCGGCTGACATAACTATCAGAATTATTAGAGTCCATTCAGTGTTCATAATGAATGCTCTATACACACAGACAGAGAAGAGGTCAGGAGGTATCATCCCACTGGCGATTAGGTCTAAGCCCCTTTGGCTACTTTGAGCTTGCTGTTGGACTTCAGGCAGAAAGATCTTTGATATTATAGTTCTAGAGTGTGGTCCATCAAAATTTTGCTTAGTTTTATAACACTTATTTAGACTATGAAATAAATGTATGTAGGGAGGATGTCTCTCCCTATCAATGAATTGATGTAATTAGGTACAACGGGGTCATGCTGGAGTAGGGTGGGCCCTGATCCAGTATGACCAGTGTCTTTACAAGAAGATAGCCACATGAAGGCTGGGACACATAGGAGAGAGAATGTCATGTGACAATGGAGTCAGAGTTTAGACTTAAGCAGCTACAAGCCAAGGACTGCCAGCAAACCACCAGAAAGTGGAAAGGCACAAGGAAAGAGTCCCCTACACAGTTCAAAGACACCTTTGTTTTTGGACTAATAACCTCTAGAACTGTGAGGCAATCAATTTCTGTTGTTTTAAGTCACTCAGCTTTGGTACTTTATTATGGCAGCCCGAAGAAACTAGCACACTACTTTTTCCCTCTGTTTTAAAAAGGCTGGTTCAATTTTAGACTGAGAGAAGAGTTGCTAGAATATTGCAAAAATTGTCCTATATCCTTCACCCAGATTCCCCAAAGGTTAAAATTTTACCATATTTACTTTGTCTCTCTATACTTACATATAAGGATTTTTTTCCTGATCTGTTCAAGATAATTCATACATATTATGCAGGTTACCCCTAATACTTTACCCTAAATACTTTTACCCCTAAATACTTCAGGGTTTATGTTCTGAAAATAAGATGTTATTTTACATAGTTACAGCACATCAAAATCAAGAAATTAATAGTAACAGGTTATGATTTAATGTAAGACTCTATGGTTATGTTTTATTAAGGTATTTTTTTTTTGCATTTGTTGTCACAAGTGGATTGGAACCTCGAATGCCTACACAAAACTTACTTTTCAATAACCAAGCTATGCCTGAAACAGTTGGGAAGTTCTTTCTCTCTCCCCCACCCTCTTTTTCTTTCTGAAAGAGATTCTGGAAAAATAAACTAATTTTTATTTAAATCTTGACATAATTTGCAGGTGAAGTTGTTTGAACCTGAAGTCTTTTGGGAGAAGAATTTCTTTTTACTGTCAAAATTAACTTTCAAAATTTCACACACACAATAATGGAAGATGAAAGTTGTTATTTTGAAGAATTTATAGGTTCTAATAAACTTGTCAGTTTGATTAGCATAAAATTTGTAACTCTGTTTTTAATGTCTGCAGGATAGGCAGTGATAGCCCTTCTTTCATTTTGATGTCTGTTATTCATACCTTCTTTTTCTTCATTAGATTTGTTGGGGGTAGGTATCAAATTTGAGCCTTTTCAAAGAATATCCTTTGAGCTTCATATTTATTTAGTTGATTATGCTCTTATTTCAGTCAATTTTCTTTTTGTGCATTTTGCTGTTCTTTAACTTAAAGTATATACCTAGCTTGTGAATGTCCCACCTTCCTTTCTTCTACCTTTAGAGATTGTACATTTTTCTGAGTCCTGCTTTAGCTACATCACTCACTTTGCTATATAACATTACATATTCAGTTCAAAACTTTATTTCCAATATTTTCTCTATGTCTATAGGCCACTAGTTATCTCTGTCTAATCTGATATTCACACATTGTGATAGTTTTCTAGGGCTGCTACAACTGGGGGACTTAAACAACAGACATTTATTGTATCCCAGTTCTGGAAGCTGCAATTTCAAGATCAAGGTGTTGTCAGGTTTAATTTCTTCCGAGGGCTGTGAGGACCATTCCTCTCTCCTACCTTCTGCTAGCTTTAGGTGTCCTTGGGCTTGTATAATGCATTCTCCCAATGTCTTCACATTGACTTCCCTCTACGCCAGTCTGTGTCCCAGTTTCCCCTTTTAATAAGGACACTGGACCTACTGGATTAGGGGCCCACTCTAATCCAGGATGACACCATCTTACCTAACCACATCTACAACCCTACTTCCAAATAAGGTCACATTCTGAGGGGCTGGAGGTTAGAACTTCAACATGACTTAAGAGGGTAGGACCCAATTCAACTGATAACACATCTAAAATTGTTGCACAAAAGGTAATCTCTGCTGATTTTTGTGGTGGTGGTAAAGGAGTGTGTGTGTGTGTGTGTGTGTGTGTGTGTGTGTGTGTTGTGTATTTGGGGGGATATTTAAAATTTGACTTGTAGCATTTCTGAATGCAGTCAGCCCCCTCACTCTCAGAGGTTCTCTGCCCAGGGAAGGAGGGATCATTAAGATTTTAGCCGTGGGCAAGCGGGTGACCTCTGATCTTTCTAACACTGTCTCCACTCAACCAGAAGTCCCTGCAGCTGCTTGCTTAGGTTCTTGCCCAGTGACAGCCATCCTGTAGACAAGTGGTTCTCGGATGTGCATGTGACTCAAGATTTGACCAAAAGCAGGCTTTTTAACACTATGGGTAAAAGCTCCCTGGGAAGAAGCCAGTGAAGGTGATTGACTGTCATCTTTTGTAATTGTATTCTCATTCTGTGTACCACTTCATAACTTATCCTAATTTTTAGATATTTAATGCAATTAAGATTTATTTTACATTTTTATCCAAATCACCGAGTCTACTCTTTGGGCGGCAAATCCTGCCATATGAATAAAGTGGTTTTATTTATTATAATTTTCCATTCTATAATTTGAGCCTTTTATTGGTTTTATGACTGAGGCCTAATTTTGTTGCATTGAGAATGGAGAAGATGGCCTCCCTACTATTGGCTTTTCCTTCTTCTATTAAGATTTGCTCCACAGCTCAGTGCATATCAATGATTATGGATGTTCTGTATGTGCTTAAAAAGAGTGTTCCCTCACTGTTGTGTGCAGGATTCTATAAATGCATCAGAGAATGTGCTAATTTTTATATATCTATATTAGCAGTAACTATTTCCTAATGACAAATGATGACAAGCATCTTTTCACATTATTTGCCATCTGTATGTCTTCCTTGATGAGGTATCTGCGCAGGTCTTTTACCTATTTTTTAATTGGTTATTTTCTTGTTGAGTTTTAGGAGTTCTTTGTATATTTTGGATACAAGTCTTTTATCAGATATGTAATTTGCAAATACTTTTTCCTAGTCTGTAGCTTGTTTTTCCATTCTCTTAACTAGTGTCCTTTCCAGAGCAAGCATTTTTAATTTTAATAAAGTCAAACTTATTTTTTTTCTTTCATGAGTCATGCATTTTACATTGTATCTAAAAACCCTGTTCTAAACTCAAGGTCATGTAGAGTTTCATAGTTTTGCATTTTCTATTAAGGTCTGTAATCCATTTGGACTTAATTTCTGTGTAAGATATGAGATCTGTCTAGTTTCTTCTTCTTCTTCTTCTTCTTCTTCTTCTTCTTCTTCTTCTTCTTCTTCTTCTTCTTCTTCTTCTTCTTCTTCTTCTTCTTCTTCTTNTCTTCTTCTTCTTCTTCTTCTTCTTCTTCTTCTTCTTCTTCTTCTTCTTCTTCTTCTTCTTCTTCTTCTTCTTCTTCTTCTTCTTCTCCTTTTCCTCCTCCTCCTCCTCCTCCACCACCACCACTATCACCACCACCATCACCTTCTCCTTCTTCTTTGCATTTAAACTTCCAGCTGTCCCAGGACGATTTGTTGGAAAACACACAAACAAAACTGTTACTGCATTGTGCATTTGTCAAAAATCAATTGGCTGCATTTGTGAGGGCGTTATTATCTATCCTCTATTATTTGCCAAGAAAAATGTAATTTACCACTATTTGTGGATAGGTCTATATTTGCTTCTATACTGAGGATATTCATATGTCAGGTGAATATAGGTTAAGATTTTTTGAAAAGATTTTTATTGGGTAATTGGGGGAGGGGAACAGTGTTGGGGAATCGGGGAAGGGGAACAGACAAGTTGCTGTCCTTTTGTTCTTCAGTCTAGTTGTGGGGGACATCGCTTCACTGGCCCATATTGGTATTATCATTGCGCTATTCCCGGCTGAGGCAGTCCATCACTGGCCATTGGATGGCCACTCATGGCAGCTCACGGCAGCTCACAAAAGTGCATTCAGCTGCCGGCCAGCCCCACTGCAGCCTACACCGTCACCAGTGACTCACGGCAGCCCAGCTCCAGGTCGAGCTATTGTTCACCATCTTAGCTGTAGAGGGCGCAGCATCACTGGCTGTTTATGTGGGATCTGAACTGGGGTCCTGCTGCTCAGAGCTGGCGTCCCAAGCCAACTCTTAACCAACGTGCCACTCAGCCAGTCCTAGGTTAAGATTTTTATATCTTCTGAATAATAACTGTTCCATTTGGTATTAAGGAAAAATCCTAATCTGTCATAATGCTTTTTCCTTAGAGTTGAACTCATCAGGTGCTATAATCATGTAAGTCTTCATTTAGACAGTTTTGGCTTATCTGATTTTTTTCAGCTGGTCTACATCAGGTATTTATCTGTATATCTCCATCAGGAATGCTTACCTGGATGTTAACATTTGATACTTTTTATTATGTGTCTCCACTAGGCACCATCAGAGTTGGGTGTAGAAGTAATTATTTGGGGGATTCTTTCTTATTCATCCTGAATTTCATCTCAGGGGTCGATGTTTTCATGACCATTTCAATGAGAAGGGAAAACACAAGAATCTGGTGTAAAGAACTTCGTGCTCTTATCCTCATCCCCCCCAAACTAGCAAGGTACTTATTATGCAGGAACTTAGTTACCTCAATTGATTTTTTAATAACTTGGTACTGTGATGAATTTTCTACAGGTTCCATTTATTTCTCATTCCTAGTAATTCTCTGAAGATTGTCATCTCTGCCCTGGTCAAGATGGCATCATCTTTCTTTTCTGATTTTGGCCTGATGTGGTATTTGGAGGAGCTCAAAAGGGATGAGTTCAAAAAATTCAAGGAACTCCTCAAGCAAGAGCCTCTGCAACTTGGACTCACGCAGATCCCCTGGGCTGATGTGAAGAAGGCGACACGGGAAGACCTTGCAAACCTATTGATGAAGCATTATGATGAACAAGAAGCCTGGAACGTGACCTTTAGCATCTTTCACAAGATCAATCGGAAGGATCTCTGTGAGAAGGCCAAGAAAGAGATTACAGGTGAGGGGGTCTGGGGTTGGGGGATGGGGACTAGGCTTCTCATCATGAGGATGATGTCATAATTTTCATAAATGGTGTCTGCCTACAGCCGGATCAGAATGTACTATGGGACAATGCTATCCTTGTAGACAGAAGACAGTGATTATATGTGGTAAACATGGGTGGACACCATGTCTTAACCTGTTTGCACCTCTGTCTGGGTTACCAATAATTTTGTCCTTGCATCCAAAGTACTATGGACTTGATGCTTTAGCAAAAATAACAATGAACACTTCTCATACATGATGCACTGAACTGAGGTGAACTGGAGTACTGTCTATTCAAAACAGCCACGAATGCCATGTTTACTATGTATATATTTTAATATGTAACAAGCAAGAGTTCATATCAGAGAAACTATGATCTATAAGCAATATAGTCTTAAGGGCCATTTTTTTTTAGTAAACATTGCCTTTTGTTCAGAACTTTATCAAGAGTTGTTGAGCATTTTACAACACGATAAATGGCACCACTTGTCATGATGTCTGTTGCCACTACAACCGTCTGAATTTGTACATATCATGTTAATGTACAATGTAGGTTCTTGGCAGCTTCATTATGTTTATACAGTAGCCCTGTTGGAGTATTTAAATATTGGCATGCATACCATTTTACTATAATTGCAGTTAGGATATTATGTTGACTTTTTTTTATGTTGACTTTTTATTTAAGTATAGTTGACATTTAATACTATATTAGTTTCAGGTGAACAATATTGTGACTCAACATTTATACACCTCACAATGTGATCACCTCACTAAGTCTGGTAACCATATATCTGCAAGCAAAGTTAGCCTACTATTATTGACTATATTCCCCTTCATCTTTTCCACCCATCCCCCACTCACATCCTCTCTGGCAACCATCAGTTTGTTCTCTGTATTATGAGTCTATTTTTGTCTTGTTTTGTTTGTTCATTTATTTATTTTTATTTTTATTTTTTAGATTTCACATATACATGAGATCATATGGTATTTGTCTTTCTCTGTCTGACTTATTTTTTTTAGCATAGTACCCTCTATGTACCCACCATAGATTCATCCATGGTGTCAAAATGGCAAGATTTCATTCTTATTTTATGGCTAAGTAATATTCCATTGTGTGTGTGTATATATATGTGTGTATCTATATCTCACCTCTTATTTATCCAATTATCTATTGATGAATACCTAAGTCACTTCCATATCTTGGCTATTGTATGTAATGCTGCATTGAACATCGGCATATGTTGACTTTTTTGGTATGACATTTGTAGGAAAGTTATATGAGTCACGAATTTCATTTCAGATCATTAAAGCAGATGTGACAAAGATCACCTACTAAAAAGGCATTAGGTCTAATACAGCTGAAAACCACTTATTTAGATAATCCCTAGAGGGACAATGACTATGATAAAGATTTGGGCTAGACTCTAGGTGGCAAACTCACACCCAGAGTTTCTAGCAAACCATTTTAGAGAGGTATGGCAAAATTTATGGATTTACTCCACATTCATTTCCACCTCTTTTTTGTATACTCCTTTATAATGGAGAGGCTGGAGTGCTAAAAGCTGCATTTCTCAGACTCCCTGGATATAGGATTCTAGTTGTGATTTTGGTTTCACCAATCAGATGCACTCTCACAATTGCTGACTCAGAGCCAAGGAGGGAGGACAGTGTGCAGGGCACACACCATGACAGAGTTAGCTTCCTGGATTGTGACCAAGGCAACATGACTCAGGGAGAGGAATTTCTCCCAAAGAAACTTAGTTTATAGCCTCTTCCTCTAGACCAGGGGTCGGCAAACTTTTGAGATGGAAAAGCCGCCAGGGGTCAGCAAACTGCAGCTCATGAACTGTGGCTCTAAAGTAAAATTGAAAATGAAAATAAAACTATCATAGTTTCATTTATTAAAATGTTAAAGGATATTATTCACATAATGGCGATTATGTAAAAATATATTTATGGCTCTCAAATAATTTTTAAATTGTTGTGAGGGACAGGATTGACTCTTCCAGGGGCTGGCAAACTTTTGAGATGGAACATACCCAAAGAGCCACATGTGGCTCATGAGCCACAGTTTGCCGACCCCTGCTCTAGACCTTGAAGCAATTTTTGTAGAACACCTATTCCTGATGATAAATCACTTTCTGGGGGTGGGAGGCTGGGGGTGGGGTACATCTAGTAATCAGAGGTCAAGGATGCAACTAAACATTAAACATCCTAGATGTTCAAGACAGTCCCTTGTCACAAAGAATTATCCAGCCCAAAATGTCAATGGTCTGAAATTGAGCAACCTTTTACTAGAAGCATATAGGATAATACTCTAATATGGTGGCCACTAGCCACATGTGGCTATCAACATTTAAATTATTTTAAATTAAATGAAAACCTTTAGTTCCTCAGTTGCACTAGCCACATTGCAATTTCTGAAGCTGCGTGTAGCTGGTGGCCACCATATTGGATAGCACAGTCTCTTATCACAGAAAGAAGACCTGAAAAGACATTTAGCTCATTTTTCAGTAGGAGCCAAATGTATTAAAAATATACATTTTTTATGATTCAACTTGTGATCTAAAAAATGTCTAAAATGAGTGTGTTTAGTAGTCTGAATCACATACACCAAAATCAAGCTTTTGGTGGTGTTTTGTTGTTGATAAATGAAATTATAAATAGGTTTTCTGTTCTAACAATTTTCAAGCTCTTCTTCCATGATGTCCTCCTAAAGTTGGATTGTTTAACCTGTTTTTTTTTCTTTTCTTCTTGGAAGTGTTTTAGGGACATTTCTCCTCTGTGTATTTCTCTTCGCTTCCCTTCTCTATTACAATTTTTTTTCTAGAGGGAGGGTTGAACATCAAACCTCGTGAGAAATGTGATCTTTCCTAATCCAGGTCAGCAAACATTATTGCCAGTCATAGGGCATATTGAAAGAATCATTCAAATATATTTTGCAGAATTGGCCTTCCAATAGTACTTGGTTGGATACAGCAGATGGGGTTATAGGTTTTGAAGGCAGGTAACGATTAGGATCCTAATCAGCTTCTTCACATGGCCCTATGATAAATCATCTCTCTCTTACATCTGTTTGTGAAAAGGGAAATTCCCTACCAATTGCATCATGGGCATTAAGAATGCTATATCAACACCACCTTCCTCAGAACCCAATAGAATTAGGTTCATAAAACGTGACAGTGCTTACACATAGGTGGGGATGATTTAGTTGATGCTCTCCACATTCTCAACCATAGGCAATACCATCACCTCTTTCCAAATTGAAGTGTAAGCCCGACAAACTCCTCATATTCTGTACCCCTTCACACTGTTATGCTCCCACATTCTTATCTCCTATAGCTGGTGATTGTCACAACATCCCTATATTAGGCAGCTCAGTCTTACCTTCATCTACAACTGAGAAACCTGAGGTTCAGGGAGATTCATTCCTTCCCCAAAACATGTGGCTAAAAGGAGTAGATACCAGGTTTCAACACAGGTCCTTGAGCTTGAAATTCAAGGTTCTTTTTTGACAAAAATCTCTCAAGTGTTCTAATATGCCAAGTTTTGTCACTGTTTTTCACTTGCCAAAAGTAACTTACATGAGGAAAAACATCCCTTAAATGTGGTAAATTCAGTATAACAAAGGGTGTTGCTAAAGTAAGCGGTAAGCAGGTCTGAAGATGGATCTTTCTGTGGTCACTTATGCCTTTGTCCCCTCTCACAGTAGGGTTGAGGTTGTATACTCACTTAATTCCCTTGGTTACTAAACATAACCAAAATCTCCAGAACACCAGGAAGTCTTCCAAAACCACTGGGTGATGGGCAAAGAGCTTACCAAATTTAATACACTAGTGGGATCCTTACAAACATCAAGTGGCATTGTTAGCAGCTGGGAACTTCTGGGGGTGAAAGGTTATGGGAAGCCATTGTTCCCCATATGGGTTAATACAGTGCTATGTCCTGATACACGTAGCTGTCCATTGGTGCTAGATTATATCTGTCACCTCCATTCAATTAAACCCAAAGACAATTATTCAGGGGTATAGTGAAAATTTTCCTTCTATAATAACCCCCAAGATCTCTGGTCCACCAGCCACCATTCATGTACAGAAAACCAAGATCACACTAGTCACTTAATGACTTTATAAGGGAGTTTGGTGTTTCCAGAACTTTTGGAAGAGCTGAAGGATCAGGGTCCAGGTTGGTGGCATTTCTGGAAATGACTGAGAGCTGTAGCCAGGGGAGCTGCTCTGTTAGGGAGGTGAACAATGGGAAGGCCACCCTGAGATGTAGGACTTTAAAAATACATCACTATTTTCATGATTAGCTATGGTTCAGAGATCAGGAAGCTGACAGGTGCAGCTACTTCTTGAGAAATCCATGACTACAGCAACTGGAGACTGGAATGGTATTACAGAAAAGCCCAGTGTCTCCACATTCATGGTAACTGGCAACAAAACTCTTCAAGCAACAGAAGATAGCCCCTACTCCGCTTCCACCTTCAGTCTCTTGAGAATGTATGTAAACTGCAGAACTTAACCTGTGCCTGGAATCTTAGCAGCAAAGCATTCTGGGAAGCATAGTTGTTTTTGTTTGTATGTTTGCTTTCAACATTCTTCCCTGAAGAGTACTCACCAGAATAAAGTCAGGACAAATACTAGGTGCCACTGTATAATCTCTTCTACATCTAGTTTCCTTCCTGGAGGTCAGTGTCATGTCCTTCAGATAAATTTCAGACAGAGAAAACTATCTTATCTAAATTCCTTGTAGACACAAATGGGTACATACTATAGATATTGTCTTGTTTTTTTTCTACATGAAGATTATGCCATACTTTTAATATCTGCATAATAGTCCATGGTTCCATGTATTATTTAACTGGTCTTCTATTGATGGTCATACAGTTCTTCAGTGTTTGCTCTAATAGCAGCAATGAATAGCCGTGTATGTGTGTGTGTGTGTGTGTGTGTGTCTAAAGCAGGGTATGGAAGACTTTTTCTGTGGAGGGCCATAGAATTTACAATTTAGACTTCATGGGCCGTGTAGTCTCCATCACAACTACTCGTCTCTGCCATTGTCGGGGGAAAGCAGCTGTAGACAACAAGTAAGTGAAGACCATGATTATATTCCAGTGAGATCTTATTTACAAAACAGACTGCTGACCAGCTTTAGTCAGTGGGCCATAGTTCGAGGATCCTTGAGAAGACACTTTGAGAAGAAAAATTGCAGGGTCAAAATGTGTGTCTATATGAATGTTTTAACTTGAATATGTTTTTTCTGTTGTTGTTCTCTTGTGCTCACTGACTCAGGATACACAAAGATGTATCGAGCTCATGTAAAGGAGAAATTCAGCAACATTTGGTTCAGAGAATCTGTCACCAGGATTTATGATTACTTTGAGAAGAAACTCACTCAGAAAGAACGTGGCTACTTGGAATTTCTGTTTGTTCCCAAGAAAATCGGGAGACAGACGGTGATTCTTAGGGGAATTCAAGGGATTGGGAAGACAACCATCCTGGTCAAGTTGATGTTGGCCTGGGCAGAGGGCACTCTCTACCGGGAGCAGTTCTCCTATGTTTTTTACTTCTGCTGCCGGGAAGTGAAGCAGTTGACAACTACCAGCTTGGCTGCGTTGATTTCTAGAGGCTGGTCTGACTCCCTTGCCCCGATACCGGAGATCACATCCCAACCCGACAGACTCTTGTTTGTCATCGACGGCTTTGAAGTACTGAACTACGCCTTGAATGAACCTGAGTCGGATCTGTGTAGTGACTGGATGGAGCAGCGGCCAGTCCAGGTAGTCCTGAGTAGCTTGCTGAGGAAGAAAATGCTCCCGGAGTCCTCGTTGCTCATCGCGGCTGCACCTGTGTACCCGCGGGCAATCGAGGAGAGGCTGGAGTGTCCAGAAATCAAAACACTCGTGGGGTTCAGTGAGAGTGAAAGAAAGCTGTACTTTTGCAGCATATTTGAAGACACGAGGAAAGCCCTAGAAGCCTTTGGTTTGATGAGAGAGAACGAACAACTGTTTTGCATGTGCCAAATTCCCATCCTCTGCTGGGTGGTATGTACCTGTCTGAAGCAGGAGATGGAAAAGGGGAGAGATCTGGCACTGACCTGCCAACGGACCACCTCTCTTTATACCTCTTTCATCTTGAACTTGTTCACACCCAAGGGGGCTAGTGGTCCAGATGAGCAAAGCCAAGGCCTATTGAAGGGCCTGTGTTCCCTGGCTGTGGAGGGCATGTGGACCGACACATTCGTGTTTAGTGAAGAGGCTCTCAGGAGGAATGGGTTAATTGCCTCTGATATCCCTACATTGCTGGACATCCATGCTCTTCAGAAGTGCAGGGAGACTGAGAACTTGTTCACCTTCATCCATGTGTCCATCCAGGAGTTCTGTGCTGCCATGTTCTATTTCATCAAGAGCAACACCGACCATCCCAACCCAGCTGTTGGATCCACTGAAGCACTATTATTTACCTATTTAAAGAAAGTAAATGTCCATTGGATTTATTTGGGGTGTTTCATGTTTGGCCTTTTAAACAAAATGGAACAACAGAAGCTGGATGCATTTTTGGGCTCCCACCTATGCTGGGAGGAGGTACTGCAGAAATTTCAGCAGCATATACAGAGCATAGGGGAGAGTGAACACCTTTGGGGACAGATAGATTTCTTGGCGTTATTTTACTGTCTGTTCGAGATGCAGAATGAAGCCTTTGTACGCTGGGCAGTGGACCTCTTCCAAGACGTTAACTTTTCTATCATTGACAAGTCAGACTTGCTGGTTTCTGCTTACTGTTTAAAACACTTTTCTGGCCTGAGGAAACTTTGGTTTTCCATCCAAAATGACTTTAAAGAGGAGAATGCAGATACCTCCATGTGAGTCCATTCAATGATTTTCTTTCTATCACCTTTTTGGCGTCTGTCCATACATATTCCCAAGTGGGTTTTGCTAATGGGGTGGTTTGTTTTTTTTTGTTTGTTTGTTTTGGTGTTTTAGCTGAGCCATCCTGCTACCTGTTGGCAGCTCAGCAGCAGCTCAGCTCGGGCCGGGACTCAAACCATTGTTGCTGAGAGCTTGCACTCTTGAGCGAGCTCTTAACCAACTGAGCCACTTGGCTGGCCCTTTGGAGTTTTTAATATAAGATTGGCATTAGGCTCTCATCTTTTCTGTCAAACAGACCTCAGCTCACATCCTGGCTGGACTCTGCGAAATATGTCACCTTGTCTGTGGGTTTTTCTTTCTTTGGTGAAGTTGCCTCATTGTAAAAAGGGCAATAATGTTAACTGCTACATTGTGAGGCCTCGTGAAGATTGAATATGGGAATCCATGTGAAATGTCTTTCTCGTACTGCTCAAATATTGGCTGATATATATTTACAGTTAATATTTGAATCATTCCAATAGGAGCACACTCAGCCTTTTTCTTGACTTCCCAGCTAAAAATTACCATTTAAAACATATCCTAGGGAGAGAGTTAAGATGGCAGAATAGATAAAAATTTATTCTAACAGTCTTAAAAATTTTAACTCATTTTAATACTCACAAAAATCATAGGAAAGAGGTTCTATTATTATCATGTTATAAGTGAGGAAATTGGGGCAAAGAGATTATGCAAGCTGCCCAAGTTAGGATGTGGTGAAGGCTTGGTTTGAGCCTGAGCAATCTTCCTCGAGACTGACTTAATGGCTATGCTATGTGGTCCCAACTTTCACTGTAAAACCACCCAGATGTAAGACAAAGTTCCTTGGGCTTGGCACTATTGAAATTTTGGGATGGATAATTCTTTGTTGTAGGGGTGGGGACTGTCCTGTGCTTTATAGTATGTTCAGCAGCATCCCTGGTTTCTACTCACTAGATGCACCCCTCTCCCAAGTTGTAGTAACCAATAATATCCCCAGATATTGCCCAATGTCCCCTGGGCAAAGGGGACAACGTTGCCATAGATGAGAATCATGAATATAAGATGAACTTCCCTGACTGATCTTGTCATCCCTGACTAAGAATGGGTCTGTGTCAGATGTCTTATGTTCAGGAAGATAATTCATTATGCTTATATGTTATGAATGGCTTGGGTTGACTGTTTACCCATGGGAAGCACTTCCTTTCTCCTTCCTTACAGGTCAAGTTACCATTTAATCTGTTGGCATCATATTTGCTCTGTGCTCACTACAAATGATAACCTCACAGAACTCCAAGTGAGAGACAGTAGCCTCTGTCGGTCAGCCTTGGTGACTCTGTGTAGTCAGCTGAAGCATCCCAGATGTCACCTTCAAAAGCTTCAGTAAGTTGGAGACCCACCTGGACTTGAGTCTATTGTGGAGATAAATGAGTCCCACTTCTAGCTTTTGGGTGAGACCAATCTAGAGCACAGTTTCACAGGCACATGTCTTATGCTGTGTCATCTTTTCCCATACTCACCACATTAAAGTGAGTTTCTTAAGGTCACAAAGCTATTAAAGGGCAAAGCTGTATTCTGAACTCAAAACTGATCAGTTGTTGAGCTTCTGCTAGTGGCTACTGCACCTGTTCCTTTCTTAAATGCTTGAGGGGGCATTATATCAATCAATATTTGAGGGCCAATTAGGTGTCAGGCTTTGTACTAAGTCCCAAGGATTAAATGGGGCTTGGAGTTATGGTCCTGACCTCAAGGAACATGTGGTCAACTGCAGCTTGGTTGGTTTCTGTTTCCCCACCATAATATGTATAGATACTTCTCAGTTGGCGGTGGGTAGGAAAGAAATGAGAGTGAAGCTGAGATTGTCTGGAAAGCCATCCTAGTCTAAGATTTTAGAATATCCTATGATGTGACCTGGAGCTTAAGGATTCCAGAGAGATGGAGGAACATGCAAGAGCAATATTAGCCTGAGAATTGGTGTGGCAGAGATATATATGTTGGCAAACCCCTCCCAACTAACGTGTGCTCCCTCTGCCTTAGAGTGGCATTGTCTCCAGTCCAAGGCTCCCTGGCATCTGAATATGGGTATGTGGCTCTTGGCAATAAAATGTGAGAAGGGTCACTGTGCCAAAGCCTTAAAAAAGAGACCTGGTCTTTTACATCGCATGCACTCCCCATTTGCTAGTGGAATGGTGAAGTCACAGGGCAGAAGGAACCCCATGTGTAATAACATGGTGGAGTGTTTCTCCCACTTTAATGCCATTAAAATGGAAATGGAATTTCATTACAATGGAAGCACTGCTTCAGTAGGTCTGGGGTAAGGCATATGAGTCTGCATTTTTTTTT